>NC_047114.1:26487808-26495524 GCF_902500255.1 Thalassophryne amazonica
GGCAAATTCACACTGACACTAAAAGCTCGAGAGCCACAAGGAGACAGGTCCTCAGTCTGTCAAATGGATCATACAAGGTCTCCAAGTCCGAAAGTAAGTGGTCGCTCACCACGACCAGCAGGGGGGGCCACAATAACAGTGACACGGAGGCAGACGAGGATAAAGAGAGAGACCTGAAGGCTCCGCCTGCACATCGAGGTCCACTGAAAACCGTCCCCTCCCACCATAAGTCAGCCGACTGGACCTTTACAGGCTATAGAGGCTCCGAAGAGTGGCACAACAGCTTCTGTGACACACTGGATCTGGCCAGAAGAGATAATGAAGAACTAGCTGAGCAGCTTCGGCTAGCGAGGGAAAGAATACAAAGGCATAGGGATGCCGAGGAAAGAAGAATATTACAACAATCGACGCCCAATCAAGGGAATCACATTATAGAGCCACCCACCCAAAAAATTTCTGGTGAGATCGTCATTGAGAGTGCAAAAGAGGCCCGACTCAGGCAAAGACAACAATGTGTAGCCAAAGACATAGCGGCTTTAGAACAGAATATAACCAACTGGATGGACTGCCTGGAACCAGTCAGTCGCACTCGATCTGGAAGACAGTATGGAGCCCCCACAGAAGAAGAGGAGGACGAAGACCTCATATGCCCATTGGTGGTCAGAAATGGTCATCATGTGTATACCCCATGGAGCTGGACAGACATGGTGGGGCTGGCCAACAGGCTGCCAGACATCACCCAAGGAGCTGGGAGATGGATAACTGCCTTAGAAGAGGGCACTGCAGGGGTAACCTTGTCTTTAGGTGACATAAAAGCCTTGCTAATGCATGTAATGGGAAAACATGACACTGAAGAATTAGCAGGAAAGGTTGGACTAACACAGATGATGGGCACTAATCAACATGATGAAGTCCCCTTTAATCGCTATAGAAACTCCATGTGGGAAGGACTGAGAAGAAAGTACCCTGAGGTCTTGGATCCCTCTAAATTGGATGATGAGGAGTGGACACCTGAAGAGTGCCCAAAGAAGTTCCTGCACCGATTCCAGAAGAGATGGGCGGAGGAAACAGGAAATGCATGGAACCATTCTCCAGCAACTGAAATCCTGTTTAAAATAACTGTAAAAAAGGCTCTACCAGATGAGGTTCAGAAAGCCCTAGATGGAGTCGTGGGACTATCAAAAATGAATTGGGCTTTATACTCTGAGCATATTTGTCACCATCTTGAAATCTACAAGAAAGAAAAACAAAAAGAAGAAGATGCAGCAAAATCCCTGACGAAAAAATTGGTGCAGATGCAGTTGGGAGAGCTAACCAAAGTCAAAAAAGAAAAAACAAAGACCCAGGCACCAATGATGACCCCTGTTCCTTCTGAGCCGGCAAGCCTAGGCCCTACGGCAAACACTGCTGCCACCATACAGGCACCTGTGGTAACAGCCACACAGAGCCCCAAGGAGCAGCAGGAAGCACTCCTACAGGAGAAGTCTCAGCACTAGTGGAGCATCACTATCACTACCATAGCACTGGCACACCCAGAAATGGACCCACCTACAGTCATGGGTGGAGAGGAGAGTCACGGAACTTTCAAGGTCAAAGAGGAGGGTGGCGAAGAGGATCTCGCCAACCTTCATTTGGAAGCAGATTCCAGAACTCAGCTCCCAGGAACAGTCAAGCGGGACCGCCTATGGGACCAACACCCCCAATAGGGGATCAACCCTCTAATGAGTGTTGGAGCTGTGGACAACCTGGACATCGAATGAGAAATTGTCCGGCCCAACCTTGGGTTGGACCCTCTGCCTATTGGCAATAGGGGGGCCTAGAGAAGACAGAGGGGGAAACGGTGGCATTGGCTATTTCGATGATACCTAAGGAAGAGCCAACCGTCACCGTTAATATACAAAACAGAGATTTCCCTTTCATGGTGGATACAGGGGCAACATACTCTTGCATAGGGAAAATGGGCGCTCATCTCCCCCTCTCTGGGTCTGTAATTAAGACCATCGGCTTCTCTGGGAAAACTCAAATAATACCTTTTACACGCCCACTTCCTGTAACGATTGCAGGAAAAACAATTGAAGCACCCCTGTTATACTCACAAAATACACCTGTGAATTTGCTGGGAAGAGACATTTTATGTAAGCTACAAACCCAGATAGTGTGTACCCATCAAGGACTGCAAATACACTTTCCTGACGAAGCACTCGCCAACATTATGGTGCTTATGGACATGGAAAACAAGGTCCGACCTGTGCAACCCATGGTATACTGGCTGAAGTTACAACCAGAAAATTCAAATCTCCAACTGGAATGGGAAAAATGGAAGCCCTGGGCAGAACAACACTATGAAGCAGTATATACACCTAGTTTACCTTTACATGTCACCCTGATGTTCGATGCCAAACAAGAACAAACTGACTATGCATGCTGCTGGGATGCATTGATGAATCAACGGCTGTTTCACATAACCACCACAGAAATTTATTTAGGCCCCAAGGGGCCGCAGCTTCTGTCAAGCTAACTTCAGCTGAACAACAATGGTATCAAGTGCCGAATGCCACGCCTCATGTGACCCTTTTAGTCTCAGAAAAGTACGAATCCCATAGGTCCAATGGTAAAGACAGCCTCAGAAGTTGAAGAATGGCAAAACATGGAAAGTCCACAAGTACATCTGTCAAAAGACCAGCAGTTTATACGAATTAATTTAAAAGTAAATGATGAGGCTATAGCTCAAAAAGTGGAGCTCAATCCTAGATCAGAGGGACAGATGGTGTTATCGGCCCAACAAGAGAAATTGTTAGAGCAAATACCACCAGTGGTGTGGTCCAAAGCAAAACAGATGTAGGACTAGTAAAAACAGCCTTACCAGTAAAAATAAAAGTAAAACCGGGAGCAAAACTGCCTCACCAAAGGCAGTATCCATTAAAACCTCAGGCTATTGAAGGCATAAAACCAGTAATTAAGGGACTAATGGCAGCTGGAGTTTTAATAAAAACTGCAAGCCCATGCAATACTCCTATCTATCCTATCCCTAAAAACAATACCAAAAAGTATCGGCTGGTACATGATCTGCGTCCTATCAATGCAATAATAGAAATGGATGCACCTATAGTACCTGATCCGCATACTATACTATCAAGCATCCCTGCTGGAGCAAAATGGTACACAGTAATCGATCTGTGTTCAGCCTATTTCAGTGTGCCTGTGCACCCAGACTCACAACATTTGTTTGCATTCACATTTCTGGGACAACAGCTAACGTATACACGGCTACCTCAGGGACTGAACCTGTCCCCAGCCATCTTTAACAAAGTCCTGGCTGAAGATTTACAACACCTTGACATACCCAGTACATTGGTGCAATATATGGATGATCTCCTTATTGCATCAGAGACTCAAGAACAGTGTGAAAAAGATTCATTAATTGTATTGCATGCATTGGCAGATGGAGGTCATAAAGTAAGTAAGGACAAATTGCAGTTCTGCAAACAACAAGTAGAATACTTGGGAAGACAGTTGTGTGGGACCATGCGATGTATAGCCCCAAGTCAAGTGGAGGCTATAATCAAGGCTCCCAAACCCCAAACAGTGGGACAGATGCTTTCATTCCTTGGGATGGCAGGGTACAGTCGGCCGTGGATTTGTGATTATGCTATAAAAACTGCACCTTTGCATGCCATGATTAGAGCAGTGGGGCAAACAAGCAATGCAGCTCTCCTCGTCTGGACAGATGAGGCAACGGGAGCTTTTGAGGCCCTAAAAACAGACATGCAATCTGCTCCCGCGTTAGGTAACCCAGATTATGGGAAACCTTTCCATTTGTATGTTACTGAAAAAGCTGGATATGCATGTGCTGTACTAATGCAGGAAACAAATGAAGGAAAACAACCATTGGCCTATTATAGTACAAAGCTTGACAACACTGAAACAGGATTGCCACCATGCTATCAGGGTCTAGCAGCAGCTGCCTTTGCATTTCAAAAAGCATCATCCATAATCATGGGACATGCAGTAACGTTGTACACGTCGCATCAGTTACATGCCCTGCTAACCAGTCAACGTTTTGTCTTAACACAAGCTAGACGCACTGGATATGAAGTTGTGTTGTCCGCCCCAGAAATAACAATACAATGTTGTCACACGGTGAATCCTGCCACCAAATTGACCACACCGTTAGATGGTACTCCACATAACTGTGTGGCAGAGACAGAGAAATTTTTGAGAGCCAGAGAACATTTGTATAATCACGCCATAGATGCAGATCTAACCCTGTTCGTGGATGGCTCATGCTTTCTGGATGCCGCGGGAATGCATGCGGGTATGGGGATAGTTAAACTAAACACGGATGGCGAGACCTTTGAATTACTGGAGTCCCAAGGAATTGATCAGCCTTGTTCAGCCCAACTGGCAGAAATCAAAGCCTTAACTATGGCTTGCCAGATAGCTAAAGATCAACGTGTTAATATCTACACAGACTCAGCCTACGCTTATGGCGTATGTCATGTACATGCAAACATTTGGAAACAAAGGGGATTCCTGAGAGCAGATGGCACCCCTGTCACTCATGGAGAAGCGATTTCCCAACTGTTACAAGCTCTCCAATTACCGTCTGAGGTAGCCATCATTAAATGTGCAGGTCATCAAAAGAATAATAACATCATAGCTCAAGGTAACAACCTAGCAGATGACGCAGCTCGCAAAGGAGCACAAGGAGAAAATATGTTTCCCCTGCTAACCATCCAAGATTGTGCCCCACTGGTTTCACTTGACGCACTGATAGTGGCTCAAAGTAGGGCCAGTGGAGAAGAAAAACGAATGTGGGTTAAACGAGGCGCTATTGAGACACGCAGTCAGGGGCCAGCGGACAAGCTGTGGCGCAGTAGTCATGGACATTTTGTGTTACCCACCAATTTATTACGACATGCAATCATTTGGGCCCACGGACCCGATCATTGTTCGTGAGTCCAAATTATGAACAAACTAAAAGCTGTCTGGTGGTCACCATATATGGCAGCTACAGTGGACCGTTTGTTGAATGAGTGTGAGGTATGTGCACAGTACAATGTCCGGAAATCATTCACAGCCCCTTTAGCCCACATTCCGGTCCCTGATGGGCCATTCAGACATCTTATGATGGATTTCATAGACATGGGAGCTGAAAATCGAGTTAAACGAATGAGATATGTTTTGGTAGTGATATGCAGATTCAGCCGATGGATTGAGGCAGTAGCCTCTGCAAATCAAGACCATAAAACGGTAGCCAAATTCTTGTGCCGAGATGTCTTTCCAAGATTTGGCATTCCAGATACTATCTCATCTGACAACGGTAGGGCTTTTGTAGCCAAGGTTACACAAGAAACATTCAAACAATTGGGTATCAAACAAAAGTTTGGGTGTGTTTATCACCCTCAATCAAATGGGGCGGTGGAACGGGCTAATGGCATTTTAAAGAACAAACTAGCAAAAATCATAGCAGACAGCAATGGCAAACTAACCTGGCTGGATGCGTTGCCGCTTGCTTTATTGTCAATGCGCTCACAAACTAACCGACTAACCCATTTGACACCATTTGAAGCTCTTACAGGTCGGCCGATGCCTATTCCATACCTGAGAGGACCCTACGAAGGACCATCGCTGGAGCAAGCTACAAGACGATGGTCCATAATTATCTGAGACAGTTAACCCAATACACAAAACTATCTTTTTGCAGGTCAAAGGTGCTACAGAAGACAGAGAAGCAGAGATTCCACTCGAAATCAGAGCATCCAGCCTGGTGATCTGTTTACGTCAAAGTGTTCAAAAAGAAGTGGGACAGGCCCCGCCGAGAAGGTCCTTTTAAAGTGTATTCTTGCCTCACGTACAGCAGTCAAAGTAGACGGTAAGGACACTTGGTTTCATTTAAACCACTGCTGTAGGGTTGGTGGCCCCAGCGCCCCTGCGGCCTCGGCAAGCTCGTCTTGGCAGAGCCGCCGGGCCAAGGGGGGAAGCAAGAGAAGCCCAGAGACCCTACAGCAGCACCGAGGGATGGGCCACGCCTCCCTGCAGCCAGAAGCAGCACCGAGGGAAGGCCACGCCTCCTGCAGCCAGGCGAACAACCGGCCAAGGCGCTCACAGAGACTGATTGAACAAGACGGCGGCACAGCTTCAGAGAGTAGTGGATCCCTGCCAGATAGAGCAGCGACAGACTCAGATGCAGACTCAGAAACAACTGGAGACGCAGGCCAACAGACAGACAGAATACAGACCGGACAGATAGACAGGTCCACAGGAGACATCAGACTCGGACAGCAACTCAGTAGATTTACCGACAGAAGAACCGCAGGAAGTACAACCCAGACAAAGCACAGATACACCACACATCCCTAGTGACAGCTCATCTAGTGACGGCTCACTCAGTAGCACATCTAGTAGCACATCTCAACAGACACCAGAACAATGAGTAAGGAATTATTCAAGGGATTGACAATACTACTGGTGGTCAGTATGGGAGAAAATAGACATCCAAAACATACAACGGACTGTGCCGTGGCCATGGCCGCAATAGCAGCTAAACAAGGCATTCTAAACACAGGAAAAACATATAATTTGGTATACATTAAATCAAAAGCCTACAAGAACATAGGGAATACAGGGAAAGCTGGGGGATTACATATTATGGCGAAGCCATTAGCATCAAATGTGAAGAGGAGGGAACACTCAACATAGAGGTAATTTGTGATAAAAGAGGATGCAGGGAAACCAAGCAAGACGTAACTGTTACAGTACATGAAGCCACAAAATGGGTAAAAATCAAAACCAAGGAAAAAGAGGACAAATTAGAAGCCTAGAAACAAGCAGTCACTTAGGAGATGGGATCCCAGTACAGACCTAGCCTGTACACAAGGGTTGAAGACCAATCTATTTTACCAATGGTTGAAATTTTCGGCTAGGCAGATCAGTGAAAAGCCCGTGCATAGCCTGTCACCGGAAAGGTGTGATACCTCAGGCTAAACCCCTACCTGATATCAAACAAACTGTTATAGGAGCCCCTCAACATAACTCAGACCAAGCAGAATGCTATACACAATGTGTTATGAAAATGGCAGTAGGTGATGAAAAATATGCTGCGACAGTAACTTTGTCCAGTGCCTCTAAGTACAGAAGGAACCGTTCCACCTATGATTAAAATAGAGCAAGGATGATACACCCATTCTGTATAGCTAAAGGCTTAGTAGCACAATAAGTAAGCGATTGTCAGGTAGGGACGACCCAGGCAAACACCACATCAGTGTATGCAAAGCAGCAAGAATACAAACCGGCCCCAAAACAGCATGGAACATTACCATCTGTCACACCCTGTCAGCAGCAGGCATCAGTGTGAACAAATAGTACCCGGCCACAGGGGGGTCTGTAATTGGACTGAATCTCACCCATGCTTCAGGGTATCTACTCCAAATTTAGCTAAGGGACGGTACCCTTAGCTGACATCTTTTGATATGCGGAAAAGAAGGAAACTCCTGTCGTCGCTGTCCCCTAATTGGAAAGGCCTTTGGTCTCCTGTGACGCTCACAGGAGCTATAACAGTAATTGAAATGCCAAATTCATACAACCCATGCCACAAAACTTCGTAAGAAAGAGTTAATGACACTTAAACACTACAAACGTCACAGTAAAAACGGATACCAGAAGGATACCCGACAGTTAGAAGCCATGACAGTAGCGAGTTAAAGCAGATGAAGA
>NC_047114.1:26495624-26572238 GCF_902500255.1 Thalassophryne amazonica
GCCAAGTGCTTGCTCACAGGGGGTCGTTTTGACCGTTGGGGTTTTACATAATTATTGTATGGCCTTGCCTTACAATATAAAGCGCCTTGGGGCAACTGTTTGTTGTGATTTGGCGCTATATAAAAAAAAAATTGATTGATTGATTCATGAACAGACCCAATCGATAATTCAGAGTTTCAATCATTAATGAATTTTTTTTACCACTCCTATCCAGGGGAACAATGAATGTGCTATTTTATCTCCTACAGACCACAATTGTTGGTCCTTTGGTACATCCGAACCCCACATGTGATCATGTGGTAACACATCTGGGTATATCGATCTCCTCCGTCTGGTGCTGCCATTCTTCTCTGTGGAGGTCCTTGGCACTACCACATATGTATGGTCAGTCACCTGGGTAGGTGCACACACACCACCCCAATTTGGTGGGAGACTCATGTACAGTCTGGAACCACAAAGCCAATAGATGTCATCATACACCGGAGTACCATTTACAGGTGGTAGCAAAAACTTACTAACATAAGCACATGATTCATCCGTTCCCCATGGACAGGAGCCTGTATAATTACATCCCCGTCCAATGTGATGAAGATAAGTACCATCCACATAATATGTTTTGGTTAGGCTTAAATTATTTGATAAAACATACATTTGGGTACACAAACATTTCTTAATTTTACCTACAGTTTTATTCCCTGTCCCGTAAAAGCAAATCGGGAATGGCCGTTGTGATGACAATTTAACATGTGATGATATTTTTGCATTTCCCTTCAGTCTAGTCAATGGAGCAGCACTTGGGCACGCTTGTACGTCTTCTGTTGAAATCCCTATCATATAAGTGGTTGCACTGAGGCAAGTGGTATTACGTCTTATCAGATTTGCTGAGAACTATTGTCCCCGAAATACAGTTTGATTATGCATCCGTATAATAAGACATTCTGTCACCCTAGCAGGGTACGGTTTAGCCATCAGAGCTGGGTGTGTTGAGGATATAGGCATTTGCGACCAAACATAACAATTAGTAACATGTAATTACATAGCCAATAAATGAACATATCTGTACCACATATTAGTATGGTATATATGAGGGTGTCCATCTGTCTCATTCACATTATGAATAAACCTCTTCTGATGTTGCTTCCGTTGTTCTCTGGCTCGGTCCATAGTGAGCTGCAATTCTTGGGTCAACCACCAGGCCAGGAATCCGAGGAGCAGGAAACACACTAAGATCACAACGCAACTGGCTGCCCTACCAACAGTCCGGCAGCGGTGGCGCTGAGCACGCCGCTCCCGGGTCTGCTGTAGTTCAGTCATGATTGCTAGGATACAGTGTTGTTAACCAACCTCACCTAATAGTGCAAGGATCTCCTTGCTTCACTGGCGTTGAGACAATCTATTGCTAATTAAATAGACTCCCTTTGTAGCCAGACTTCCCCTTACACTGTGGAGGCAGCCAACACCCGCTGTATCTTACAGTGACTTAGATGTATCCACGTTGATCTCTCCGCTGTCTTTACTGCAGTTGGTGTTGTTAACAGCACTTGGTATGGACCTTCCCAACGAGGACTGGACCAGTTCTTCCTCTTAATCACTCTGATGAACACCCAGTCTCCTGGCTGGACTGCTGGAAGGCCGTCCTGTGGGAGATCAAAATTATTCGGCAGTAAATGTGTTTGAGTTATCTCTTTCTGTGTTAATGTCTTTTTCATAAAATCTGCTAATGTTTGTTCCTCATCTGCTGTTCTAGTATCCATGTCATAAATTGGTAGACGATATGGTCGTCCATAAAGTATCTCAAATGGTGTTAAACCTGATGGTGTTGGTGTTATTCTCACATACAATTTTACTAGGTCCAAACATTCAATCCAGGTTTGTTTTGTCTCTTCCATACATTTCCTTAGTCTTATTTTTATTGTGCCATTTGTCCTTTCCACTAATCCTGCACTTTGTGGGTGGTAAGCACAATGATGTTTTAACTTAATTTTCATGTGTTCTGCTACTCTTTGTACAACTTCATTTACAAAATGTGTTCCATTATCACTGTACAATGTCTCTGGTATTCCATAATACGGAATAATTGTCTTACACAATGCTTTTGCTACTGTTAAAGCATCTGCTTTTTGTGATGGAACAATTTCTACCCATTTTGAAAAGGCATCAATTAATACTAGACAGTATTGATAAGGTCCACATCGATTTAGTTCAATAAAGTCCATATGAACAATTTGAAAAGGATACTGTGGTTTTGGGAATTGCCCTCTGCGGGGTCTTATATTTCCGTGTGGGTTGTGTTTCAATCAGGTAACACAGGCTTTACAAAAATTTTTTGAGTATAAATTAAATCCATAGGTAGTAAAGTATTGGTCTACCATATATACCATCCCCCCTGTCGACACATGCGTTAACCCATGCGTCGCAATTGCGGCTGCTTTGAATAAGCTTTTGGGTAGGATGGGTTTGTTATGTACACAATAAAGTCCTTTGGGGTTTGGGGTTGCCCCATTTTTCAACCACAAATGTCGTTCCTGCGCTGGTGCCTGTTTTTGCATATCCAATAAAAGGTCAGAATCTATTAATGGTTCATTGTCTGTCTGAGCTGTGTAAATAGAAGAAGTGCCATATCGACCAGCTGCTGCTTCTTTCGCTATTTTGTCTGCCAGGCAGTTTCCTCTGGAGACAAAATCTGTACCTCTGGTGTGGGCTGCGCATTTACATAATGCCAGGTGTGATGGTAATGTCACTGCTTCTAGCAAATTTGTGAGTAAGCCTGCATGTGTCACTGGTTTCCCTGTAGAGGTTATCATACCTCTTTGTTGCCATTGTTTTGCAAAGAACCAAATTGTTGAAAATGCATATTGACTATCTGTATAGACTATCAGTTTCTGTCCTTTAGCCAAGATACAAGCTCTGGTTAATGCAATGAGTTCTGCAGCTTGGGCTGATTTAAAATGATCAATCTGTTTTGCTTCAATAACAGTATTTGGTAATTGAACAACAGCATAGCCTGTTAATGTCTGTCCTTTCTGATCTTTGAAACATGAGCCATCCACAAAGTAATGTAGTCCATCTGTAAATGGTTCGTCTGTTAAGTCTGGTCGAGGTAATTGTTGTTTCTGTGTTTCTGCCAAACAATCATGCGGTTCACCGTCTGTCTCAGTAGGTAGAAGCGTGGCGGGATTCAAGGTGTTGCATCTTTCATTGGTAATATGTGGCTGAGACAATAGCATTGCTGTATATGCTATCTGTCTAGCAGGCGATAAGAATGTCATCTTTGTTTGCAGGAGTAACACACTGACTGTGTGTGGTACTTTAACAGTCAATGGGTGGAACAAAACAACATCTGCTGTACTTTCCACTGCCATTGCCACTCCGCATACTGCTTGGACACAGGGAGGTAGGCCCTGTGCCACTGGATCCAAACGTTTGGAATAATAGCCGACTGGTTTATTTTTATTACCATGTTGTTGTAGCAAGACTGCACACATGAATCCCTGTTTTGTGTCCACCATGAGAGTGAATGGCTTGGCATAATTGGGCAGAGATAATACTGTGGAACTCACAAGTTCTTGTTTAAGAGCTGTAAACTGTTCTTCAGCTTCTTTATTCCACTGTATTTTGTCAGTCATAGCCATTGGTATAGAGTGTATTAAATCCTGCAATTTCTGCACCTTCTCTGCATAACATGGAATCCAGGCTCTGCAATAATTACAGATACCTAAGAAAGTCATCATTTCCTTTTTTGTTGACGGTTTAGGCGCTTTGAGAATAGCGTGCTTTCGATCATCTTGTATTCGTTTCCCCTCAGCTGATAGGACGTGGCCTAATAAATAAGTCACTTGTGGTTGCACAAACTGCAACTTTTGCTTTTTAATTTTACTTCCTGTTTCTGCCAAATGTTTCAAAAGCATCATAGTACATTTTGTACAGCTGTCTTTTGTCTTTCATGCCATCTACATACACCAAGATTTGTGAATCTTCTGGTGGAGTAAATGAAGATAAGCAACAATTTATTGCTTGTGTAAAAATGGTCGGACTGTCAGCAAAACCTTGAGGGAGTCTTGTATATGTATATCTTTTCCCTTTGAATGTAAAAGCAAACCAAAATTGAGAGTCTGGATGAACAGGTACTGAGAAAAATGCATTACTGATGTCTATGACAGAGAAGTACATGTTTCCAGGACTTAATCTATTTAGCAGCGTATGTGGGTCTGGGACCAGAGGGGCACTAGTTTCTACTGCAGCATTTACTGCACGTAGGTCTTGTACCATTCGCCAATTCTGATTGTCTGCTTTTTTCACAGGATATATTGGAGTGTTACAGGATGCATCTAAACATTCCCTGATGACTCCTGCTTCCAATAATTCTGCAATAACCGGTTCAATTCCTTTTTCTGCTTCAGGTTTTAACAGATATTGTTTGATCCGTGGTGTCCAATCAGATCGTGGCTTAATTTTGACTGGCGGAATATTTTTCAACAGTCCTACATCTGTGGGTGCATTCACCCAGAGATGAGGAGGCAGTTTGGCCAATAAAGTCTCATCTTCCTGTGTCAACAACACAGATGTTGTTAAATTTCAATCGTCCAGATCTACTTCATGTATCACCGGTGTCGTCCAAGCACTTACAAACATGTATTTCCGATACAAGCCTGTGGATGGACTGAAATCCCACACCGACACTGCATCTGCTTCGTGCCAATCAGTCGCTTCCTCAGCTATTTTAGCAATTCCTCCAAGGTCCTTCCAGGACTGAGTGTCTGCCCTTGTCAGTGAAATATGCGGCACAGCCTCAGGTTTTCCTCTGTACCATTTGTCTGCACTTTGGGTCAGCACTACACTACACACAGAGGTGGTTTTTCTGTCTGTGTATAGGTGTGCTACTGTCTGTAATTCTGATGGAATTTTCAGAAATCCTGCTCCATACCTTTAATCCTTTCATGGAGTGAATAGCATAGTTATGTGTAGATCTTTTGGTGACATCATTACTACATGTTCTCTGTTTTCACAGGTCGTCAGACCTTCCTCTAATAATTGTTCAGTTTGTCTCAACTCCGACAGATCCAAAGAGTACTGCCAGGCCTGGGCCAAATTTGTATATACAGTAGCGGGCTGCCTCACAGCTCTCATACCACCTACTGTTGGTGTGACTCCTATAGATAAGGCAGTCATCAAATCTCGTCCCAGTAAATTTACTGGACAATGGGGCGAATAAACCACAGAGACACAAGCAGTTTGGTTCGTTTCAGGATCTTCAAAATTGACAAACTTCAATATTTTCTCTGAATTCACCTGTCCATTTGCAGATTTTACTCAAACGACTTCTTTTGCAAATTTAGTTCCGGGAGGTCTGTCTGTTATCACTGTCCTACATGCTCCTGTGTCACAGAGAAAATCCATGTCCTGTCCATTTACCTTTAGAGTCACCACAGGTCTTTCTTCCTCTTTATGGCCTCTACTCTCATCTGTGCTTCACTGAGCCATACTTTTGCACACTCTATTTCTCCTTCTTTTCTTGCTTTCCTGTTACCTTTTTATTTGCTGCTGCTGCTGTAAGTTTTAACACCAAACCTTCACAATCTGGCACAACCAATTTACCTGAAAAGCCATATTTCTTTTTCCATTTAGTTATGTACTTCAGATTTTCCGGATTGCGTTTGTGCATGTATTTTTCGTCGCCCTGAAATAGGGGCTTATTTTCTGTGCATGTGTTTCCCATGTTGGTCAACTATTCCCCTTCCCTCTGCAAAGTTCAGGTCAAGCTTCTACCCCGTGGGGCGGACCTTCCTTGGAATCCCCCTCTTTGCAGACTCGTCGGGAATATGTGAGTGTGGTGCGTATGGACTTAAAATGACCTACTTTGCAGACAACGGCTCCACTTTTATCCCCTGATAAAATGGGATATCAAGCTGTCCGTGCTTCAGTCACTCACAGTCTCATTCTTTTATTATTACTAAGGAATACTCAGTCAAACAATACCACACATACAGTCCGACACTGTCACACACACACACACTCCCACATCCGCTCCAACTCTCACACATATACAAAATAAATTACAGATTTCATCAATGATTGCAATTACAGACAAGCCCTCATCTTAAAAAAAAATAATAATAATAATAAATCATTTTATATCAAGACATAAATAACACAACAAAATCCTTACAACAAAAACAGAATTTTCTCTCATTCATACCACAAACACACTTAGTTTCACTTTTGCAATAATCAATTAATTTGCGTCTCTCTAACTGCTTCTCCTGAAATTTATTCTTACTCCTCCTGTATTTCTCAGCCGGATGGGGACTCGAACCCCTTCGCCACCTGTGTCAGCAGGACCGGAGACTCTAACTCCCTCCCCCGCACTTTATTCTGGATGGGGACTCGAACCCCTCCTCAACATATTTTCCTCACAGGCAGGCAGTAATTACTTACGTTAATTTGTTGCGCCCCTCATTTGGTTCGGAGGCGTCATCAATCTACTGCGGCGAGCGGAGGTGGACGTCTATAGTCACCGGCCCGACGGAGAATTCACTCCTCAGGACTTTCCTTCGATCCCTCTAGTGGAATCGGCTGTGCACAGTCTGCGGCGTGTCTCCCTCCGTTCGCTCGAGAAGATCTGTCGACACCCCAGGTTGGGCGCCAAGAAAAAACTGTTGGGTTTGCACCCTGTTTTTAAAGAAATGAGAGGCACAAACACTGAAAAGAAACCAGTCAGAGAGAGACAAAAATATATATATTTTTTGCTCTGTGCAGAGGAGGAGAACAATGAAGCAGCTTGTAAGTGCTCAGCTACAAAGCTCTCCTAAAATCCCCTCCTCTGGCCCAGCGTTTTATTTAGTTCATCAACATGAGAAAAAACAAACAAGGACAGTCGGGAGAGGTTACACATGAGTCATGTCTGCAAGAGGGTGATAGCAAAGCAAGGTAACGGCTGAAACCTTCCATTCCTGCAACATGAGCCTTGTGGCTCGTCAAAGCAGGATAAGGCACTTATGCAAAATGAAAAATAGTTTGCTCAATCATGAAGAATGCAGACAACAAGTCTTTCTTTCTAAAACCTCCTCTTCTCACTAAGAGGAAAAATAATATAAGCATAAACTATAAGAAAATAAATAATAATAATATAAGCATAAGCTAAAGAAAATAAATGATAATAAGAGCATGAACTATATAAAATCCTTGACACCTCCCCTTCTGTATTTGTTTTCTGTTTTCCTTTGGTTTTCTCTGTGCAGCTCCACATTTAGGCGAGAAGCTGTGACTGAAGTTATTATGAGGGGTGCAAACTAACAATCTGATTTTCAGTTCATTTTGAAATCAAACAGTTTGACACACGCAAAAGAGGGATTTTGCAGACAAACGGATGAACAGAAAGTGTAAAGTTGGACTCGCCAGCATCAAAATGACTGTAAGCCGCGGAAGAAATAAAACCAGCGAGGAGAAACAGGCGACTGTCCAAGTGGCTTTCAGGTTGTTAATAAATTCCGGATCAACACAGCGCTCACTTTGGAAATGATCTGGTCGTTTCAGCCTGTCGATGGCTGCTCGGAGCGCGGCGCGCCCTCCGCCGCTGTGGGCCATCTTTAATCCGGTTGTAATGCTCCTTAATTTGTGTGACGCCCAGAGTATCCTCACCGAAAACCGTCTGAATCTTCCGAATGGTTTCCACCTGGCTGTCTCTCACAGTTTCTGGAAAAATTTGATTCAGCGCTGCTCCAATCGCTCAGCCATTTCCCTGACAATGAAAATCCGACCAGGGGGATGGACCAGTGCTCACTCATAGCCTGCCCACAGGCGAATGACGCAACTGACAGGTGTGAAAAAACTCACGCATGCACACGAAGGTTCAAGCTTGGCTGTTGCAAGCGCACATGATTCAAATCCATATAGTTTTTTAAAAAATAAAAAGGTCGGATAGTTTTCTAACAGACCTCGTGTGTGTGTGTGTGTGTGTGTGTGTGTGTGTGTGTGTGTGTGTGTGTGTGTGTGTGTGTGTGTGTGTGTGTGTGTGTGTGTGTGTGTGTATATATATATATATATACAGTAGTGTTCAGAATAATAGTAGTGCTATATGACTAAAAATATTAATCCAGGTTTTGAGTATATTTCTTATTGTTACATGGGAAACAAGGTACCAGTAGATTCTCACAAATCCAGCAAGACCAAGCATTCATGATATGCACAATCTTAAAGCTATGAAATTGGGCTAATAGTAAAAAGTAGAAAAGGGGGTGTTCACAATAATAGTAGCATCTGCTGTTGACACTACAACCTCAAAACTATTATGTTCAAACTGCATTTTTAGCAATCCTGTGAATCACTAAACTACTATTTAGTTGTATAACCACAGTTTTTCATGATTTCTTCACATCTGCGAGGCATTAATTTTGTTGGTTTGGAACCAAGATTTTGCTTGTTTACTAGTGTGCTTGGGGTCATTGTCTTGTTGAAACACCCATTTCAAGGGCATGTCCTCTTCAGCATAAGGCAACATGACCTCTTCAAGTAAAGCAAATTGTAACCTCTTCTGCACATGTCTTTTATTTAACAGAGGGACTTTGCGGGGGATTCTTGCAAATAAATTAGCTTCACACAGGTGTCTTCTAACTGTCACTGCACTTACAGGTAACTCCAGACAGTCTTTGATCATCCTGGAGCTGATCAGTGGGTGAGCCTTTGCCATTCTGGTTATTCTTCTATCCATTTTGATGGTTGTTTTCCGTTTTCTTCCACGCGTCTCTGGTTTTTTGTCCATGTTAAAGCATTGGAGATCATTGTAGATGAACAGCCTATACTTTTGCACCTGCGTATAAGTTTTCCTCTTTCCAATCAACTTCTTAATCAAACTATGCTGTTCTTCTGAACAATGTCTTGAACATCCCATTTTCCTCAGGCTTTCATAGAGAAAAGCATGTTCAACAGGTCCTGGCTTCATCCTTAAATAGGGGACACCTGATTCACACCTGTTTGTTCCACAATATTGACGAACTCACTGATTGAATGCCACACTACTATTATTGTGAACACCCCTTTTCTACTTTTTTTGCTAATAGCCCAATTTCATAGATTGTGCATATCATGAATGCTTGGTCTTGTTGGATTTGTGAGAATCTACTGGTACCTTGTTTCCCATGTAACAATAAGAAATATACTCAAAACCTGGATTAATCTTTTTTGTCACATAGCACTACTATTATTCTGAACACTACTGTGTATGTGTATATATATATATATATATATATATATATATATATATATATATATACACACTCAACAAAAATATAAACGCAACACTTTTGGTTTTGCTCCCATTTTGTATGAGATGAACTCAAAGATCTAAAACTTTTTCCACATACACAATATCACCATTTCCCTCAAATATTGTTCACAAACCAGTCTAAACCTGTGATAGTGAGCACTTCTCCTTTGCTGAGATAATCCATCCCACCTCACAGGTGTGCCATATCAAGATGCTGATTAGACACCATGATTAGTGCACAGGTGTGCCTTAGACTGCCCACAATAAAAGGCCACTCTGAAAGGTGCAGTTTTATCACACAGCACAATGCCACAGATGTTGCAAGATTTGAGGTAGCGTTCAATTGGCATACTGACAGCAGGAATGTCAACCAGAGCTGTTGCTCGTGTATTGAATGTTTATTTCTCTACCATAAGCCGTCTCCAAAGGCGTTTCAGAGAATTTGGCAGTACATCCAACCAGCCTCACAACCGCAGACCACGTGTAACCACACCAGCCCACGACCTCCACATCCAGCATGTTCACCTCCAAGATCGTCTGAGACCAGCCACTCCGACAGCTGCTGAAACAATCGGTTTGCATAACCAAAGAATTTCTGCACAAACTGTCAGAAACCGTCTCAGAGAAGCTCATCTGCATGCTCGTCGTCCTCATCGGGGTCTCGACCTAACTCCAGTTCGTTGTCGTAACCGACTTGAGTGGGCAGATGCTCACATTCGCTGGCGTTTGGCACGTTGGAGAGGTGTTCTCTTCACGGATGAATCCCGGTTCACACTGTGCAGGGCAGATGGCAGACAGCATGTGTGGCGTCGTGTGGGTGAGCGGTTTTCTGATGTCAATGTTGTGGATCGAGTGGCCCATGGTGGCGGTGGGGTTATGGTATGGGCAGGCGTCTGTTATGGACGAAGAACACAGGTGCATTTTATTGATGGCATTTTGAATGCACAGAGATACCGTGACGAGATCCTGAGGCCCATTGTTGTGCCATACATCCAAGAACATCATCTCATGTTGCAGCAGGATAATGCACGGCCCCATGTTGCAAGAATCTGTACACAATTCTTGGAAGCTGAAAATGTCCCAGTTCTTGCATGGGCGGCATACTCACCAGACATGTCACCCATTGAGCATGTTTGGGATGCTCTGAACCGGCGTATACGACAGCGTGTACCAGTTCCTGCCAATATCCAGCAACTTCGCACAGCCACTGGAGAGGAGTGGACCGACATTCCAAAGGCCACAAATGACAACCTGATCAACTCTATGCGACTATACTCTATACTCTATGCAACTCTCACTATCACAGATTTAAACTGGTTTGTGAACAATATTTGAGGGAAACGGTGATATTGTGTATGTGGAAAAAGTTTTAGATCTTTGAGTTCATCTCATACAAAATCGGAGCAAAACCAAAAGTGTTGCGTTTCTATTTTTGTTGAGTATATATATGAGGGCTGTCAATAAAGTAACGGCCCTTTTTATTTTTTTCAAAAACTATATGGATTTCATTCATATGTTTTTACGTCAGACATGCTTGAACCCTCGTGCGCATGCGTGAGTTTTTCCACGCCTTTCGGTGACGTCATTCGCCTGTGAGCACTCCTTGTGGGAGGAGTCGTCCAGCCCCTCGTCGGAATTCCTTTGTCTGAGAAGTTGCTGAGAGACTGGCGCGTTGTTTGATCAAAATTTTTTCTAAACCTGTGAGACACATCGAAGTGGACACGGTTCGAAAAATTAAGCTGGTTTTCAGTGAAAATTTTAACGGCTGATGAGAGATTTTGAGGTGATTCTGTCGCTTTAAGGACTTCCCACGGTGCGAGACGTCGCTCAGCGCTCTTAGCCGCTGTCGTCAGCCTGTTCAAGCTGAAAACCTCCACATTTCAGGCTCTATTGATCCAGGACGTCGTGAGAGAACAGAGAAGTTTCAGAAGAAGTCGGTTTCAGCATTTTATCCGGATATTCCACTGTTAAAGGAGATTTTTTTAATGAAAGACGTGCGGACGGATCTGCACATCGGGACGCAGCCGACGCGGTGCGGCGGCACAGGAAAAACACCTCCGTGTTGATAACCATTTGTAAAATCCAGGCGGCTTTTGATGGCTTTCAGTGGAGTGAGTATATGAGAAATTGTTTAACAGGCAGGACATGTTCCAACTTGTCCTTAAGGCTTTCAACAGAATAATAGTAGTGCTATGTGACTAAAATGATTAATCCAGGTTTTGAGTATATTTCTTATTGTTACAGTAGATTCAGTAGATTCTCACAAATCCAACAAGACCAAGCATTCATGATATGCACACTCTTAAGGTTATGAAATTGGGCTGTTAGTAAAAATAAAAAAAAGTAGAAAAGGGGGAGTTCACAATCATACTAGTGTGCCATTCAGTCAGTGAGTTCGTCAATTTTGTGGAACAAACAGATGTGACTCAGGTGTCCCCTACTTAAGGATGAAGCCAGCCCCTGTTGAACATGCTTTTCTCTTTGAAAGCCTGAGGAAAATGGGACGTTCAAGATATTGTTCAGAAGAACAGCGTAGTTTGATTAAAAAGTTGATTGGAGAGGGGAAAACTTATACGCAGGTGCAAAAAATTATAGGCTGTTCATCTACAATGATCTCCAATGCTTTAACATGGACAAAAAACCAGAGACGCGTGGAAGAAAACGGAAAACAACCATCAAAATGGATAGAATAACCAGAATAGCAAAGGCTCACCCACTGATCAGCTCCAGGATGATCAAAGACAGTCTGGAGTTACCTGTATGTGCTGTGACAGTTAGAAGACACCTGTGTGAAGCTAATTTATTTGCAAGAATCCCCCAGAAAGTCCCTCTGTTAAATAAAAGACGTGCAGAAGAGGTTACATTTTGCCAAATAACACATCAACTGGCCTAAAGAGAAATGGAGGAATATTCTGTGGACTGAGAGTAAAATTGTTCTTTTTGGGTCCAAGGGCTGCAGACAGTTTGAGACGACCCCCAAACTCTGAATTCAAGTCACAGTTCACAGTGAAGACAGTGCAGCATGGTGGTGCAAGCATCATGATATGGGCATGTTTCTCCTATATGGTGTTGGGCCTATATATCGCATACCAGTTATCATGGATCAGTTTGGATATGTCAAAATACTTGAAGAGGTCATGTTGCCTTATGCTGAAGAGGACATGCCCTTGAAATGGGTGTTTCAACAAGACAATGACCCCAAGCACACTAGTAAACAAGCAAAAGCTTAGTTCCAAACCAACAAAATTAATGCCTCGCAGATGTGAAGAAATCATGAAAAACTGTGGTTATACAACTAAATACTAGTTTAGTGATTCACAGGATTGCTAAAAAAGCAGTTTGAACATAATAGTTTTGAGGTTGTAGTGTGAACATCAGATGCTACTATTATTGTGAACACCCCCTTTTCTACTTTTTTTTTTTTTTTTTACTAATAGCCCAGTTTCATAGCTTTGAGTGTGCATATCATGAATGCTTGGTCTTGTTGGATTTGTGAGAATCTACTGGTACCTTGTAATCTACTGGTACCAGGAAAAACACCTCCATGTTGATAACCATTTGTAAAATCCAGGCGGCTTTTGGTGGCTTTCAGTTGAGTCAGTATCTGAGAAATTGTTTAACAGCAGGGCATGTTCCAGCTTGTCCTTAAGGCTTCCAACGGACGTGTTTTTCCTGTGGCAGGCGCGCTGCGCTGGCTGCGAGCCGATGCACCAATCCGTCCGCACGTCTTTCATTTAAAAAATCTCCTTTAACACTGGAATGTCCGGATAAAATGCTGATTCCGACCTCTTCTGAAAGTTCTCTGTTCTCTCACGACGTCCTGGGTCAGCAGAGGCTTAAATTTGGAAATTTGGAGGTTTTCAGCTTGAAACAGGATGACGACGTCGCCTTGGAGCGCTGCGCGACGTCCCGCTCCGTGGGAAGTCCTTACAGCGATAGAAACAATCCAAAATCTCTCATCAGCCGTTAAAATTTTCACCGAAAACCAGCTTAATTTGTCGAATGGTGTCCACTCGGATGTGCCTCACAGTTTTGGAAAAAATTTTGATGAAGCACAGCGGCAGTCTCTCAGCAACTTCTCAGACAAAGGAATTCTGACGAGGGGGCTGGACCACTCCTCCCACAAGGCGTGCTCACAGGCGAATGACGTCACCGACAGGCGTGAAAAAACTCTTGCATGTCCACGAGGGTTCAAGCTTGGCTGATGTAATCACACGTGATTCAAATCCATATGGTTTTTTAAAAAATAATAAGGTCGGATACTTTTCTAATAGACCTCGTATAGTGCTGTTTAAAAACCCCAGAAACAAGTTACAGATGAACATTGTGGCTCAGCAAATGTTTCCCAGCAGAAAACAATATTTTTGGAGGCTTTTGATGATGCTACAAGTGTTCCTTATGGGTATTTATTACTGGATTGTACTCAGGCGTGTCCAGATCAGTTCAGACTGAGGTCGGGTTTACTTCCGCATGAGTGGCCTGTGGTTTATTTACAGAATGATAAACGGATATGAACTCTCTTTTAAAAAGGAATACCCCCACTCTTAAAACGCAAATCAAATCTGGGGCAAAGCAGTGTCAGCACATCTTGAAAATGTGCGGGTCAGAGCTCCTGAGAACCTTATCCGGGATTGCGTTGAATATTTTAAAGGGGAATATCGCTTTGAGCAAGTCTCAATTCTGCACCTTTACAAAAAACGAAAGATTTTACATCTTTTCGCAGACAGAAAAACCATCTACAAAAGGAAGCGCGCGCGGAGCACTGATTCAGAAGGTGGCTTTCTCCTGCCTATGCTTGCTGTGGCCCTGCCTGCTATATTGAGTCTAATACTGTCCAGAGGATAATGGTGTTCAAAGTCACGCAAAAGATGTTTTTACTGAGTCCACAGCAGCTGCAGCAACTCAGTCATATCGTCTTGCAGCCTTCAAGAGGGAATAACATCAGACAGACGGCTGAAAACGATCGAGACTTGCAAATGTGGGCCGTGCTGGACGAACAAACTCACTACCCTTTTGAAAAGATTAAAAAGTATGAGGCTTTGCTGCAGCGCTATTTAAGACTGATTAAACGGGGAACACGAGTCGCTTATTTTAGCCCCACAAGAGGCACGCCCCCCTAAACGACCCGAGGACAAAGAGGAGGAGGAAGAGGAGACTGTGAGGGAAGTCCTGAAGAACATTCTATTCAGAGGCCGTAGAAATGCTGAATATATTAGGAGAAAATTGTCAAAGGGTGATACGTGCTGACGTACGTCCGGGGAATTTATTTACAAAGGGAAAGCCATGAGGAGGTCTCATGCCATAGATCTTATGAAACATCTCGGGTCTTAGTTCAAGAAATCGAGCCCTCCTACAGGCTGGGAAAGGTTTCTCAATACTTTACAGGAGCAAAACATTCCTCTCATGTGTGTATCAAACCTGCAAGCCCATGAGCAGTTTCAGAAGCTTAAAAAACGGGTAGAGCAGCTCGCCGGATGAAAACTCGTTTCAACCAAGTCACCCGCCAGGAAGAAATTTAAGAAAAAAGAAAAAAAGACTTCCAGCGCTGGGAAAGTTTCTCGCCATAAAAGGAGAATGATGTGGCAGCGTGCATCAAATAAAAAAAACAGACGGGATATTGTGTTCATCATTTTTTAATACATAATTACTGTTAGACATTTTTTTTCCATCTCATGAAGGATAAAACATCAAGTGAAACTAATAAACGGTCTTCAGCAGTTTTAATCAGCAGCTGGTTCAAAAAAAATCCAGCCTTTAGCACTGAGGACAGCATCAAAAGTCCACATTTTCTTCAATTAATAACAATGTTTTAAAGCGTGCAAACACAATGAAACTTCAAAGGTATGATAAGGAGACTGCTCTCAACACATCTGTAACTTATTTTTTTTCACAAAAACATAAAAAATATATATATATAAATTAAAAATTCAGGCCCATGGACAGCGAACCGGCTCAAAGACCAGCATTTGTTTCAACAGCACAAACCATGACAATTTTTAAACGTGTGGAAAGGGCCGGCTAACTGGTTACAGGATGCCCTGCATGTATTCTTAAAGCAATAGCGATATCTTTTCACAAAATCAGAAACCATACAGTGAGGAAAATAAGTATTTGAACACCTTGCAGTTTTCCAAGTTCTCCCACTTAGAAATCATGGAGGGGTTTGAAATTTTCATCTTAAGTGCATGTCCACTGTGAGAGACATAATCTAAAAAATGTGTTACTAATGTAATCTTTGTGACTGTGGTCCCAGCTCTCTTCAGGTCATTGACCAGGTCCTCCTGTGTAGTTCTGAGCTTTCTCAGAATCTTCCTTACCCCACAAAGTGAGATCTTGCATGGAATCCCAGACCGAGGGAGGTTGACAGTCATCTTGTGTTTCTTCCACTTTCTAATAAATAATCATAACAGTTGTTGTCTTCTACCAAGCTGCTTGCCTGTTGTCCTGTAGTCCATCCCAGCCTTTTGCAGGTCTACAGTTTTGTCCCTGGTGTTCTTAGACAGCTCTTTGGTCTTGGCTATGGTGGACAGGTTGGAGTGTGATTGATTGTGTTGTGTGGGCCGCTGAAGAGGAGGTACTGCTGGCCCACCACCACCAGATGGCACCCTGCTTGGAGTGCGGGCTTCAAGCACGAGAGGGCGCCGGAACCACTGGGAGTGACAGCTGTCGCTCTTCATCAGCACCAGCTGTCACTCATTCAACCCATCGCCATAAAGGCCGGACTGCAACTCCACCTCCTCGCCAAGAAATCATCTACCATACAGGTAATTTTCTCTGCTGAATCTAAACCAAACAATAGTCTGATCTCTTTTGCAGCCGTTTTCCTGTGACGGATTCCTTGTCTGCTGTGTTGGCGTTTGGTGTGGACTGCGACGGTTTCGCCTCCCACCCCACCCAGATAAGTGGTTGTCTCAGGAGCTGTCCGAGTGTGTCATTGGAGGTGGAGGTTCTCCCTCCTAACTGAACACAGACTGTGGGATTACTGAGTGTGCGTACTCACACTCATCAAACTGTTTCTGTTCTCTGCCAGCAGTACCGGGTCTGACTGCTGAAGACAGTGGCCACCTGGGGCGCAGGGCTTGGCGGCTCCGGTGTTCTTCAGATCCGTTGGTGGTGGAAGCTGTGTGGGTTCCGGCTCTTCTATCACCAGACGTCTTCTATCTTCGAGCCTGCCACATCCCACCTTGGGTATGATTGACATTCCGCAATATTGTTATTGTCTGTACTTCGTTGTGCACTTCACAACATTAAATTGTTACTTTTTGGCTTATCCATTGTCCGTTCATTAACGCCCCCTGTTGTGGGTCCGTGTCACGACACCTTCCCAACAGGATTTCTCGGCCAGCGTCATGGATCCCGAGGGGCGTCAACCATCGCTTGAACAGCCAATGGAAGAGCGAGGTGCACAGGCGCCAGCAGGAGGCATGTTAGGTGAGCTGCAGCACATCTTAACCGCCTTTACTGCTCGGTTGGACTTAGTTACCGAGCAGAGCATTGTTCTCAATCGAAGGATGGAGGCTCTCACCGCCCAGGTGGAAGCGCATGCTCAGGGCGCTGCTGCAGCACCACCTCCTTCTGACCGAATGCCAGAGACAGACATTCCACTGGTCGTTCAACGAACCCCCCCACCTTCCCCTGAAGCATACATAAGCCCTCCGGAGCCGTACGGAGGCTGTGTGGAGACGTGCGCGGACTTCTTGATGCAGTGCTCGCTCGTCTTTTCACAGCGTCCCGTCATGTACGCGTCAGACGCTAGCCGGGTGGCTTACGTTATAAATTTGCTTCGAGGAGAGGCACGCGCCTGGGCTACGGCACTCTGGGAGCAGAATTCACGGCTCCTAACGATTTACACTGAGTTTGTGAGGGAGTTCTGACAGGTGTTCGACCACCCTCATAGAGGCGAGACCGCTTCAAGCGTGCTGCTGTCGATAAGACAGGGGTGTCGTAGCGCAGCGAAGTATGCAGTCGACTTCCGCATCGCAGCAGCGCGAGCCGGCTGGAGTGCTGTTGCGCTCCGCGCCGCATTTGTAAACGGACTGTCTCTGGTCCTTAAGGAGCACCTGGTGGCGAAGGATGAGCCGCGGGATCTAGACGGGCTTATCGACCTGGTTATACGGTTAGACAACCGATTAACAGAACACCGACGGGAGCGAGACGAAGGGCGTGGTCAGGCACAAGCCGTCCCTCTTCCTCCCGGGTCCGAAAGGGAGCCGACTTCCCCACGCTCCACAGCCAGGGCTCTCCACGTGACGACAGCTCCCCCTGCTGACGTTGCTATGGAAACGAGCAGGGCCAAAAAGCGATCAGATCAGAGACAAAGGAGGCTGATCCGTGGAGAGTGTTTTCTTGGCAGCTCAACCGAGCACATACAGAGAGAGTGCCCCAAACGGTCAAAACAGCAGCACTCATCCTTAGAGACTGGGCTAAGGGTGGGTCACAATACCCACGCGGGGAAACCACGAAGATCTGCACGTATCCCAGTCACAATCCTGAGTGGGGATCTAACCCTTCATGCCCCAGCACTGGTGGACACAGGGTCGAAGAGTAATCTGCTGGACAGCAGATGGGCAAAGGAGGTTGGGCTCCCTCTAGTGGCCTTACCGTCACCATTGTCGGTGCGGGCACTAGATGGCACCCTTCTTCCACTAATCACACACCAGACACAGCCCGTGACTTTGGTTGTTTCTGGGAATCACAAGGAGGAGATTGTGTTTTATGTAACACCTTCTACCTCCCGAGTGATTTTGGGTTTTCCATGGGTGTTATAACACAATCCCCGGATTGATTGGCTGTCTGGGGTTGTGGTGCAGTGAAGCAAAACCTGCCACCGGGAGTGTTTAGGATCCTCAGTTCCACCCGGTGTGACAGCTAAGGAGGAGGTTTTAGTCCCCCCCAATCTGGCGGCGGTGCCAGCCGAGTACCATGACCTTGCTGACGTCTTCAGCAAGGATCTGGCACTCACGCTGCCCCCACACCGTCCGTACGATTGTGCCATTGATTTGATACCGGGCGCTGAGTACCCGTCCAGCAGGCTGTACAACCTCTCACGTCCAGAACGCGAATCAATGGAGACCTACATCCGGGACTCATTAGCTGCCGGGTTGATCCGGAACTCCTCCTCCCCGATGGGTGCTGGTTTCTTTTTTGTGGGCAAGAAGGACGGCGGACTCCGTCCATGCATTGATTACAGAGGGCTGAACGAGATCACGGTTCGCAACCGATACCCGTTACCTCTGTTGGATTCAGTGTTTACGCCCTTGCATGGAGCCCAAATTTTTACAAAATTGGATCTTAGGAATGCTTATCACCTGGTTCGGATCCGGGAGGGAGACGAGTGGAAGACGGCATTTAACACCCCGTTAGGTCACTTTGAGTACCTGGTCATGCCGTTCGGCCTCACCAATGCGCCCGCGACGTTCCAAGCGTTGGTTAATGACGTCTTGCGGGACTTCCTGCATCGGTTTGTCTTCATATATCTAGACGATATACTCATCTTTTCTCCGGATCCTGAGACCCATGTCAAGCATGTACGTCAGGTCCTACAGCAGTTGTTGGAGAACCGGCTATTTGTGAAGGGCGAGAAGTGCGAGTTTCACCGCTCTTCTTTGTCCTTCCTGGGGTTCATAATCTCCTCCAACTCCGTCGCCCCTGATCCGGCCAAGGTTGCGGCGGTGAGAGATTGGCCCCAACCAACAAACCGTAGGAAACTGCAACAGTTCCTCGGCTTTGCGAATTTCTACAGGAGGTTCATTAAGGGCTACAGTCAGGTAGTTAGCCCCCTGACAGCCCTGACCTCCACTAAGGTCCCCTTCACCTGGTCGGATCGGTACGAAGCCGCGTTTAGGGAGTTGAAGCGCCGGTTTTCGTCTGCACCAGTTCTGGTGCAGCCTGATCCTACTCGCCAGTTCACAGTGGAGGTGGATGCCTCTGACTCAGGGATAGGAGCCGTGCTGTCACAGAGCGGGGAGTCCAATAAGGTTCTCCACCCTTGTGCCTATTTTTCCCGCAGGTTGACCCCGGCTGAGAGGAATTATCACGTCGGCAATCGGGAACTCTTTGCGGTGAAGGAGGCTCTTGAAGAGTGGAGACACCTGTTGGAGGGAGCGACGGTGCCCTTCACGGTTTTCACGGACCATCGGAACCTGGAGTACATCCGGACCGCCAAGCGGCTGAACCCCAGGCAAGCCCGCTGGTCACTGTTCTTCGGGCGCTTTGACTTCCAGATTACATACCGCCCCGGGACCAAGAACCAACGGTCGGATGCCCTGTCCCGGGTGCATGAAGAGGAGGCCAAGGCCAAGTTGTCAGACCCCATAGAGACCATCATCCCCGAGTCCACTGTCGTGGCCACTCTCACCTGGGACGTGGAGAAGACCGTCCGGGAGGCCCTGACACGGAACCCGGACCCGGGGACCGGCCCGAAGGACAAACTGTACGTCCTACCAGAGGCCAGAGCTGCGGTTTTGGACTTCTGTCATGGTTCCAAGCTCTCCTGTCATCCCGGGGTGCGCAGAACCATGGCAGTGGTCCAGCAGCGCTTCTGGTGGGCGTCCATGGAGGCCGACGTCCGGGACTACGTCCAGGCCTGTACCACCTGTGACAGGGGCAAGGCTGACCATAAGAGGACTTCAGGACTCCTCCAGCCCCTACCGGTACCTCACTGCCCCTGGTCCCACATCGGCCTGGACTTTGTCACGGGCCTCCCGCCGTCCCAGGGCAACACCACCATCCTCACGATAGTGGACCGGTTCTCCAAGGCAGCCCACTTCGTGGCCCTCCCGAAGCTCCCAACGGCCCAGGAGACAGCAGACCTCCTGGTCCACCACGTTGTGCGTCTGCATGGGATACTAGCGGACATCATCTCAGACCGTGGCCCTCAGTTCTCCTCTCGGGTCTGGAGGAGTTTCTGCAGGGAACTGGGGGCCACCGTTAGTCTCTCGTCCGGGTATCACCCTCAGACAAACGGACAGGCAGAGCGGGCCAACCAGGAGCTGGAGCAGGCCCTCCGTTGCGTTACCTCCGCGCACCCGACGGCCTGGAGCACCCATCTGGCCTGGATCGAGTACGCCCACAACAGCCAAGTGTCGTCAGCCACCGGCCTCTCCCCGTTTGAGGTGTGTTTGGGGTACCAGCCCCCATTGTTTCCACTTGTGGAGGGAGAGGTCGGTGTGCCCTCGGTCCAGGCCCACCTCAGGAAGTGCCGCCGGTTGTGGCGGACCGCCCGTTCTGCCCTGTTGAAGGCCTGGACGAGGGCCAAGGCCCATGCAGACCGCCGGCGTTCCCCGGCCCCTGCATACCAGCCCGGGCAGGAGGTGTGGCTTTCAACCAAGGACATACCACTTCAGGTCGAGTCGCAGAAACTGAAGGACCGCTTCATCGGACCATTTACAATCCTCAAAGTCCTCAGTCCTGCCGCGGTGAAGCTGAAGTTGCCGGCTTCACTGCGGATCCATCCTGTCTTCCATGTGTCGCGCATCAAACCTCACCATATTTCACCCCTCTGTACCCCCAGACCGGCGCCGCCTCCTGCCCGGATCATCGACGGGGAGCCGGCTTGGACCGTGCGCCGGCTCCTGGACGTCCGTCAGAAGGGCCGGGGGTTCCAGTATTTGGTGGACTGGGAGGGGTATGGACCCGAAGAACGCTCCTGGGTGAAGAGGAGCTTCATCCTGGACCCGGCCCTCCTGGCCGACTTCTACCGGCGGTACCCGGACTAGCCTGGTCAGGCGCCAGGAGGTGCCCGTTGAGGGGGGGGTGCTGTTGTGTGGGCCGCTGAAGAGGAGGTACTGCTGGCCCACCACCACCAGATGGTGCCCTGCTTGGAGTGCGGGCTTCAAGCACGAGAGGGCACCGGAACCACTGGGAGTGACAGCTGTCGCTCTTCATCAGCACCAGCTGTCACTCATTCAACCCATCACCATAAAGGCCGGACTGCAACTCCACCTCCTCGCCGAGAAATCATCTACCATACAGATAATTTTCTCTGCTGAATCTAAACCGAACAATAGTCTGATCTCTTTTGCAGCCGTTTTCCTGTGATGGATTCCTAGTCTGCTGTGTTGGCGTTTGGTGTGGACTGCGACGGCTTCGCCTCCCACCCCACCCAGATAAGTGGTTGTCTCAGGAGCTGTCCGAGTGTGTTATTGGAGGTGGAGGTTCTCCCTCCTAACTGAACACAGACTGTGGGATTACTGAGTGTGCGTACTCACACTCATCAAACTGTTTCTCTTCTCTGCCAGCAGTACCGGGTCTGACTGCTGAAGACAGTGGCCACTTGGGGCGCAAGGCTTGGCGGCTCCGGTGTTCTTCAGATCCGTTGGTGGTGGAAGCTGTGTGGGTTCCGGCTCTTCTATCACCAGACATCTTCTATCTTCGAGCCTGCCACACGCCACATTGTGTATGATTGACATTCCGCAATATTGTTATTGTCTGTACTTCGTTGTGCGCTTCACAACATTAAATTGTTACTTTTTGGCTTATCCATTGTTCGTTCATTAACGCCCCCTGTTGTGGGTCCGTGTCACGACACCTTCCCAACAGATTGAGTGTGTGAACAGGTGTCTTTTATAAAGGTAACAAGTTCAAACAGGTGCAATTAATACAGGTAAAGAGTGCAGAATAAGAGGGCTTCTTAAAGAAAAATTAACAGGTCTGTGAGAGCCAGAATTCTTGCTGGTTGGTTGGTGTTCAAATACTTATTTGCAGCAGTAACAAATAAATAAATTATTAAAAAATCATATATTGTGATTTCCAGATTTTTTTTTTTTTTTAGATTATGTCTCTCACAGTGGACATGTACCTAAGATGAAAATTTCAGACCCCTCCATGATTTCTAAGTGGGAGAACTTGCAAAATCGCAGGGTGTTCAAATACTTATTTTCCTCACTGTATCATCGTTCATAATCACATTTTTGCTGTATAAAGATAACACATCTTGGTACGACATCCCGGCAGCTTTGTTATACAGATAACATACACAGTGTTGCCTGCATACGTCCGACAATTGGTGTTGAACCTGTTTCTTGTGATACAAAATGTTTTTAATCCCTGGTTGATTCTCCTGATATTGCAGGATGTTTTTAGGATCAGTCAGGTTTAAGGCCGAATGAGTCAAAAAATGTGGCTCTATCATCTTTTTCATCAGTGATCGCCAGCCAGTGTTCCCCGGGTAAATGTCTCGGGTGGGTGTTTACAATAAAACAGACGAAAGGTTTCGGATTGACCCGGATTAACTCGTCAGAAAACACCGCCGAACAGGCCTCCTATTAATCCCCTCACAACAGCCTCCAATTCCAGGGTGTTCATCAGTAATAATCCAGGAGGACCTGCATCTTGGAATTAATTTCCAGGTGAGAATCGTGACACCTGTACACAGTCAGTGTGATGGTGTGAGGAGTCGTGACTCTGAGTCTCATTTCAAGTCGTAGAGTCCATGTGGAGAGGTGGCTCAGAGCACCACTGTCCTCCTCCGGGATTAAATTGAAGACGTACAGGGCATAACCCTGTGCAAAATCCAAAGTCCTTGAGGTGTCTCCCCGTGGCCGTATACAGATTATAAAACATCCTCACTGAGAGTCCGTTGTTAAATTCAGGCTGGAAGGCTTTAACCGGCACCTGTCTCCCATTTTGACTGAGTGCGAGATACTCCGATATAGTGTCCAAATTCAAATGGTGACAGATCTCTTCTCCCGCTGAACGCGGTGTGATTCACCATACCCAGTATCACATATTTGGGCATGTTCCTAAAAACAGGTTCTCCTGATTGCATATCCTGGAATGGTGGGGATCACATAAGTCTTGACGTTGATTCGTGATAACGGATACAGGGCGTTCCCTTTCATGAGAGCCGCAGATTGACCCAGTCTCGCGGCAGGGGTTACGGACGCTTTTGACGAATAGGGACGCGCCCAGAATTTTCAACTTGAAAGGGCTGGCGTCCAATCCCATCAGGCAGAAAGTGTCACTGGCTCGAATTAATTTAACTCTGAGACCCACGTTGTTCAACAGAAGTCTCTCACAAAAAAAAAAAAAAAAAAATTCTGTGTGCAACAGCCCCTTAACTTGAAATTCTCCTGATCCAGTGCCAAAGAGCGCTCTGGCCACAAGGCCTTCATCTGGACCCACTGCAGCTACAATGGTTCAATTGTGATGACCCACCGTGTCCTTGTAAAACAGTCCTGATGTGAACTGCGATTTCAAAGAATCGAGTGAAAAGTTCAGCAGCGTCTCGATTAGGGATGGGTATTGATAAGATTTTATTGATGTCCTTATAGATTGCGCTTATCAATCCAATTCCTTATCGAGTCCCTTATCAATACCGCTTGTGAATTTTCTGTGTACTAAAAGTATACTTAGCAGGTTTTCTACAAGTATGTCAACATTTTAAATTGGTCACTGGATCCTTGATCTCTGGACATAAATAAAATCTGTAGTTTTTGTCAAAACCATTTCCTTTCAGACATTTTGGCATGAATGTCTCTCCACACCTCTGAGCTCAGCCAGCTGCGGCACGTCAGCGCAGGACGTCTCGTTTGGGAGGAAAAAACATTTTGATTGATTGCAGTTTGTTTGTATTACAATGTTTGGAAAGAGGTGTCATTTAATTTAAACGGCGTTTCACTTTAAATTTATTAATTCAGACTGAACTCTGTCATTCTAACTTGACTCAGCAGAGAGCCGCACAGCGTTTGGAGCTGTGTGAACAGAACGGAGGAGTGACTCACGATTGACATTCAGGGATGAAAGTGGTGAAAAACAAAAAAAGCTGAAACCCAAAATTACCCCCACCACCACCCGCACAGAAATGTTTGAATTCCAGAAGCTCTGAAATGCAATCTGGGACTATTCCAGACAATAAATTGCAGTGAGAGCAGCATCCATTTAGGTGAGAAAACAACCCAACTTTCCTCATTCAAATTCATTCCAGTAGTATTCTGCTAGGATGTAGCAGTTTTCTCGCTTGACAGTTCTGGAGGAAATCACTGAAGAAATTAACACATTGAAAATATGGTTTGACGGAAACAAATTGTCATTAAACAGGGATGAAGTGGAGGTGTAAGAGTCAGGTGTTCACAGGAAACAGTTCTTTATTTCTATATGTATTTATTTATTTTCATTGTTAGATGGTTTTATCTTTTCTGTTGTGTTTATTTCATTAGGTTATTTTTGTCTCTTTCTCTAAAATTGTATTGTAACATTATTAGTCTGTTATTATTGACTATTATTGTCTATTATGTAGACTATTATTGTTGTTGCTGTTATTATTAATACATGAATAAAAATAAATTAAAAAAATTACAATTTGACTCTTTTACGACCATGAACACTGAGCCATTAATTATACAGAAAACAAATCAACACAAACGTACTGATGCGAACAGCTTAACGCTAACTGTAACATTGAAAACGCCATAGACATGCTAATGCGCTAGCATAGGTCCCATTTTAAGTTATAAAATAGTCCAACTGTTTCAGAAGACCATAACAGGTCGGTTTAACATAAAAATATTAAATATTACTCACAGACATATGCTCTTCAGGGTTTTAGCTGGGAAAAATGAGGATAAAGCAAAATAAAACAATGAATCCACAAATCAGTAGATCGAAGCACTGCTTCAATCTGCAAATCAGTGCTTCGATCTGCTGATTCGTGGATTCATTGTTTTATTTTGCTTTATCCTAATTTTTCCCAGCTAACATTCCCACTGCTTCGATCTGCGAATCAGTGCTTCGATTGATTCACGTTTCAAAGCAAAGCCGCGCTGCAGAAAAGTTGATTACAGACCCGCTGCAGGTCTGTAGTCAATGTAGAGAAATGATAATTTTCCTGACAAACACCCCCCAAAACAACAGCCACTCTGAAGGACCGATAAAGGAATTGTTAAGCAAAAAGATTATTGATGTCGGTTGAACGAATCATTTCTCAACAATACCTGAAAGGAACCGGTTCTCGATACCCATCCCTAGTCTCGATCATAGCTCTGTAGGCGTGGGTCGCACTGGACTGGGAAATTAACCTGTCCTCCAGAGTAACGTCTACTAACGAAAAAATCGTGTTAACCCCATGCGGGCATCATCAGCCAGGTTAGTCCCATCAGCGTTCATAATTTTCAAACGCAGATAAAGTAGTGTATTATTGAGGTCACCGTCTCCAGGGATAAAAAAATTCGATAGGGCCCGTGTCCGTCAGCGCGGATAATGGGGTGACCTCAACATATTGGCTTTGTTCGATGGATAGCTGGGTCCTGGGGACGGCGAATAAATCCAATTCGCTCATGGCGCATTTGAGGGAATTATATCATAAAAGAGACATTGTTTAAGAGAAAATATCTCTGGACAGCCTCCTCTTCTTATGGTTTCTTTGAACTGTTTTGCTTTTTCTGGGGATCTTACGTTTTTTTAACCATTTTCACGCGTTTCCCTGGGGGGTGTTTCTGCGGCCTTCTTGAGAGCACCATGACCCTGGACCCCTGCTGCTGTTTGGGTTCCTGATCCTGTCTGACCCTCTCAACAATGCGGCTTACTACGTCGGAAGCAATGCTTCGAGCGGCATTTTTCAGGTGAGGTTTGGCGATCGTGTCCTTGTTTAAACAACAGCATTACAGATTTAAATAGTTTTGAAAATATGTCCCCAAGGCCGCGTCCGTACATAATGGGAGCACCATGGAACCCTGTAGACCGTTCCTGACTTGGTTTTTATAGTAAGGCACAAATCTATAAATGTCGGCTTTGTGCGTTGCTCCAGACATTTTTTAACCTGCCGGTTTAAAATGTAACATTACAATCACTTTACCGTATGTGAAATTAACTGGCTGGTCTTGATCACTTCTGATTTCAATATGTCTTTTAGAGACTGGCATGAAATAAGCAGGATTGAATTTCTTTGTAAGTTTTTGACCAAAACGACCTTCAATTTCAAAAGCGCAGAGAAGAGGGGCAAAGGCGTTATCGACGGCTCTGTGTTGCACGATGTCTGTGTAGCAAAAGAGATGATACATGCCTGTTTTTATATCTGGGTGATGGGGGGGAGTTCATGGCTCCCGGTCTGCACCTGAACCATTCATTCAGATTTAAACCCAGCATATAGACCATCGGTGGCTGAAAACGGAGGTAATAGTTCCCATCCCCAACCCACTGGAAATTTTTTGTAATGCCATATTTTAGACTGAGCTTGAACATCTTCAAGTGAGAATTTATTTGACGCGTAATCACTTCAAAGTCATCATAATCTCCCGACTCGAAATAGTCTTCATGAACCCGGGGGTACATTTTTCGTCCAGTGAAACACGTTGTGCTGCCTGTCTGGAATATTTAACCAGGTGTGAGGGTACGAGATCTCGCTTAAGGCCACCTGCTTTTCCCCTTCTAAATAGAGATGCTGAGCTAAGTTAACCTGATAGCATGAAATTGTGTTGTCTTTAAACACGTCCAGGCTGGAATTTGATGGCAGGGTCACATAAAACCCGTGTCTCAGTTCCTGACCCTTTTCAAAGTGCGGTAGAGAATTGACGGTGTGTGTATTTATACTGAAATCAACTGATTTGCAGGCACCCAGGAGTTGAACTTTTCTGGCCAGTTTTTCCACCTGACCAGGAAATATTTCCTCCCCCTCTTCTTCTGCTCGTCCAGAATGTCTTGCACCTGATAGGGTTTGTCTTTGCTTATTTTACTTTTGTAATTCCTGCTCATAAAATGAGCCACAATTAAGCTCACCGTCATAATCATTCAATTTATAAACATGAACACTTTCAGTCTGAAAGCGTGAACACTTCGTCGGTGTAACTCTGCTCATATTTTTTGTTTTAATCAAACACACCCCTCACAACGTCACCCATCTTAAATTCCATCTTCACACGTGGGGTCGGGTTGGCATGGTGCCATAAAGGTTCTTGAAAACTTCTCCCACGTTCTGCTTTGTAACCTGTTTCAGGGTCATCTTAATGCTTTTATAACTGTTGTTATAAGCTGTAAGTAAAGCTGGTAAGACGTCGATGTATCTTCATGTGTTTTTAGCGGTAAAATATCTCCACATCCTTGTCTTCAATGTGCAATTAAACCTCTCAACAACTGAGGCTTTCAGATCACTGGCTGTGGCAAAATGTATAATCCTGGGGTTTTTCATTAAATCTTTGAATGCTTTGTTTAAAAACTCCTTTCCTGCATCAGTCTGCAGCTTCAGAGGCACCTCGCTGTGATTTAAGACCAAGGCAAAGGTGTTGTTTTGACTTCGGGTTCCTGGCATATGGTTTTTTGAGAAAAGATCAATGACAGTCAGCAGGTACTTGTACCCGTTGTTAAAATCTGATAAGGCCTGCATGTCGCATAAATCCACCTGAAACTGGTTAAGCAGGTGTGTGACATACACTACTTCTTGGAAAATGTGTACTGGCCGGTTTGTGTAATGTGTACGCATCTTTACCCGACAGGAAATCTCAGGAAATAAATGTTTCTTATGAATTTTAGATCTGAGTTGATCACTGAGCCCTGTGTAAATGCTCAGCACCTCCATAACTACCCGGATTTGACGGGTTATAATACAAATTCCTCAAATTTTCATTATCCATCCTTTGACACAGATGTTTTCAGAATGATAAAACCAGCACCCCTTTTGAATTTTTATGTTTACTGAAAATAAATATTCATCTTTTACTTGTTTTAAATTGGGCCCTTGAGAAATTAATTCTTTATTTCATTTTAAATAACCACTTTATAAAAAACGCATTATTTATCAATTGAACCCCAATTCAGCACCGTAGACAGCGCTCACAGATCTTTTCCTTTAATAACATTGTTTTAAAGTGTGAAAACTTAAAAGATATGATGAGGAGACCCCTCTCAAGAGATCCATAACATTTTTTCCACAAAAACAAACTTTCTTTCAAAAAATCTTGAAAAGCTTACCCTTTTCAGCAGCATTATTGGAAAGAACACACGCTGTATGAGTTTAGAATACATGGTTTATTACATTCATTAAAGCCACACTTACATATGGAAAAACATTTAGAAAAAAGCACGTACATACTTGATGGACGCTCACTAATACGCGGTCCTCGCATTTACGGTTTATCTCACTATTCAGCTTTAGCAGTGTGGGGAAAATGTTGTTCCTCAGCAGCTGTTGAAGTTTCACGCGCCAGACCATCACATCCACAAACACAGTGTATAATGTAAAGACATGCTGCAGCATAAACCGTGTAAAATAGTCAGTAGTCAAAACAGTGATTCTGAGTAAAACATCATACAGAGACTTTTCAGGGGATTGTAGAGTTGTGGTGCAGACATGTTCCCCCAGACACCCGGCTCACTGCAGCGTCTGATGTCAAAAACATGCTCCATTACGCTTCAAGGCGGACTGTCAGGATTTTCGAGTTTGCGGATGATAATTTGTTCCAGCAGATACGAGAGTCTGTGTATAACATACACTTCCCTCACGCTCTGAAACAATTTTGTCACATAATTACTCATGACAGAAAACAATATCATGATGTTATTTAAAAAAAAAAAATGTAGGTTTTCAGTCCTCGGAATTCCAGACAGCTTCCAACTCCTGCACACCCAACTGGGTGTCTTCACCAAAACATGTAAAATTCGGTGACCATTTCACCAAATTATCACAATATGTCAGCTCAGAAAGAATGTTCTCTGCCACGCCCTGCACTCTGTGCTGAAGGATTAATCGATGAAGAGCTGCGCCAGGAGTTGTAAGACCACTGGGATGAACTGTGGGATCCAGAGTTTTCTCATGAGTCGGTTGACGTGTCTGGTATAAAAGTATCCACTTAATGGGTCGAGACAGTCCTGATTTTTTTTTTTTTTGGGCTACGCTGATCGGTCTGACAGCCATAACAGAGTTTCTGTCGGTAAGTTTTGATCACTGTCAGACGTCAATGAGCCACAGTGACTTAATTGTCTTCAGAAATTCTTCCAACAAGAAGCCATCTGGCTGGTCTCCAATGAAGGATGTGGCGTACTTCTCATCCCGCACAGAGTCTTGTACCTTGCTCGATGACCCGGCTGTCATTACAGCGGGAAGGAGCCACTTGTCTTCTTCTAGTGCAGAAGCCGGTGAGGAAGGAGACCCGTCACCCCAGCCAGGTTTGAGGGGGGCAGAACAGGGGTGATCGAATCCTGCACGGTCCCGTGAAGCCTTCTTCTGCTCCTGACCCCACTCCTCCACCACAGCAGGCAGACTGCCCACACCTACCGGCGAAGTCACGCCCCGCACAGGCTTCCCATCAGCAGATGAAAGATAGCAAGGATTGGACCATGGTTGAACCACGGCACCACAAAGGTTGACAGTCTTAAAAACCGTGAGTCAGTTTCAGGGAAATCCCCGCAACCGCAATCACAGCAGACGTCAGGGTCAAACGGTGAGCTCGAGGCGGCGCATGTGACGTTCATGCTGGCTGTTTAAAGGAGTTCTGATGCGCTGCTGTTTATAGCGATGTCTGTAGAGTGGGGGGAGCCTCGAATGATTAAAAAAAAAATTTATATATATATATATGTGTATGTATGTATATATATGTATATATATATATATATATATATATATATATAGGGTGAGGTTTTTCCTGACCTCGAGCACATCTCGCCAGGAGAAACACCTTGTGAAAGGTGTGTTGATCTTCTCAGTGCAGGTGGTTAGCAGCTTGCACCAGACTTCTGCTGATGCGGTCACGGAGGTAGACCGATCACCATTAATATGCTCCAATTTCACCTGACCCTCAGACCCGGTCTCAGAACCTCCTCGCTGAAAGGTCACTCTGTATGTTACCCCATGGTGACTCAGCCGAGTCATCTGGAAATGCTGTTTTTTCTTTTCAGGCATTTGGTTTTGGGGCTGACCATGTCTTTAATCCAGGTTTCAGCCACTGTTGAAAACACCATGCTATGGCGTGGTGTAGCCCCAAGCGGAAACAAGCCAATCGTGAACTGATATGGATCAAACATGTACGAAAGATGAATTAGTATCAACTCATCCTCCAGCAGTGGTATGTTTAAATGGCTGACGTAAAGCCGTGCTTTCTTGGGGGCGCCGGCCCAGACGACATCGAAGTAATATTCACTGGCGTCTGTTCAGTAGTGTAGAATCGGGGTGCGGGCAGCCAGTCTGTCAGTGGAGGGTTTGAAGGAGGATTTTTAAACCCTGCGTTTGAGCAGACTCACCACAGGGGAGCTGAGTTTATTATACGCAGCTGGAAACACTATAGTCTTTGATCAGGATATGTAGCCATTTGTTGAATCTTAAAAATTGTAATTTACAGTGAGGAAAATAAGTATTTGAACACCCTGTGAAATCATGGTGGGGTCTGAAATTTTCATCTTAGGTGCATGTCCACTGTAAGAGACATAATCTAAAAAAAAAAATCCGGAAATCACAATGTATGATTTTTTAAAATAATTTATTTGTATGTTACTGCTGCAAATAAGTATTGAACACCTACCAACCAGCAAGAATTCTGGCTCACACAGACCTGTTAATTTTTCTTTAAGAAGTCCTCTTATTCTGCACTCTTCCAGGCACTGTTGAAAACACACTCCACTCTGTGGAGGTGAGTGGGTGTCGCAGCGTGCTATGGCATGGTGTAGCCCGAGCGGAAACAAGCCAACCGTGAACTGATATGGATCAAACATGTACAAAAGACATTCAGGAACTGGGAGAATTAGTATCAGTAGTGGTATGTTTAAACGGCTGACGTAAAGCCGTGCTTTCTTGGGGGCGTTGGCCCAGACGACATCTACATAATATTCACTGGCGTCTGTTCGGTAGTGTAGAATCGGGGTGCGTGCAGCCAGTCTGTCAGCAGAGGGTTTGAAGGAGGATTTTTTAAACCCTGTGTTTGAGCAGACTCACCACAGGGGAGCTGAGTTTATGATACGTAGCTGGAAACACTATAGTCTTTGATCAGGATATGTAGTCATTTGTTGAATCTTAAAAATTTACCAATTTTATTAGCAAATTAACCAATTTGCGATGAGATCGCAGCATAATAAAAACAGAGAAAGCTGAATTAAAAACACAATAAAAAAGACAAAACCATAAAAACACATCATAACACAATTAAACCAATGATAAAACAAGGAAAACAAATAATGATTTAAAAGTCTCCAGAGTATCTGACTGTTGTATGTGTGCTCCCAGCACACATACACCAGACACACAAAAGAACCCACATTCCCCCTGGTATCTGAGTTTTATGATAGACACCAGGAAACACGTATAATCTTTGATCAGGAAATTTAGTGTGACTTTGAATCCTTGCTTGAGAAAAAAGTGACACCTCGGTCAGCAGATGCCTTCCTTTGCACCTAGGTGGATCCGAGGGTGCAGGGAGACAGCTGGAGACGTATGATTTGGAGGTGGGGTCATAAATTCTGATGGTTTATGGGTTTTTCACAACATATATCCTAGTTTTCTCCATACGATCCTTACAACAAGTTTAAAAAACAAGTTTATGCTGTGGTGGGACTCATTTCTGGTGAGGATGAGTCCGCCTATAGAGAGGAGGTGGAGCGGTTGTCGGTCTGGTGTAGGGAGAACAATTTGATCCTCAACACCTCAAAGACAAAGGAGATGGTGGTGGACTATAGAAGGAGGAAAACAGTCCTCCAGCCACTGGTCATCGATGGGGACTGTGTGGAGTGGTCTCTGAATTTCGTTTTCTGGGTGTGTATTTGAGAGACGACCTGACCATCAAGAAGGCACAGCAGAGACTCTATTTCCTGAGGGTTCTCAGGAATAACCATCTGCCACAGAGACTGCTGGTGTCCTTCTATCGCTGCTCCATAGAGAGCATTTTGACCTACTGTCTGTGTGTGTGGTTTTCTAGCTGCACAGTTACAGACAGGAAAGCTCTCCAGAGGGTCGTCACCACAGCCCAGAAGATCACTGGTTGTCTCTTGCCTTCATTAGAGGAACTGTATACACGTTGTTGTCTCAGGAAGGCAAGGACTATAATCAGAGACCCCTCCCATCCTGGACACTATTTGTTTGAATTGCTGCCATCAGGCAGATGATACAGGGCACTTAAGGCCAGAACAAACAGACTTAAAATACTTATGTACATGTGATTGCTTAGTCGTATTTTTAATAAATTTTCAGAAATATTAAAAACTTTTAATGTTGTCATTATGAGGTGTAGGAGTAGAATTTTGAGGGGGAAAATGAACATACAACATTTTGGAATTAGACTGGGACATAGAATGTAGAAAAAGTGAAGGTGGTGTGAATACTTTCTAAATGCACTGTAAGCTTACAAGCATCATCATGCATCAGTCACATTTTTTTTTTTTTTTGCACAGATATGATTATTTATTGATGGTATTTTCTATTTATTTAGGACATAATGCCACTGGTTCTGAGGGCAGATTTCGTTTGCATGTGAAACATGTACATGACAAAAATGGAACCTTCAATTTCATGTAGCTTCTGGCAGAGTGTAGCTGAAATTTCACATCTTTTTAAGAAAATCCTGGGTGCAGGTTTTCCTTCCAAATAATCACCTCAGCAGGTGATTTCAGAGACAAACAGGACTTCAAGTTGTGGAAAGGAGCTCATCAGTACAGCTGAAATCACCATCACATGGATCACATCCCTTCATCAGACCCTCTACCCAGCTCTCGTTCATTGGCCATCCCAAGTTATCTTCAGACCGAGGAAGCTGAGAGACTTTTCAAAGTTTCCCTCAAAGGTAGAATGGCCTAAGCAGTGGGTCACCCCTTTGAGTCTGGTCTGCTTGATAGTTGATCGGATTAAAAATCCTTCTTTACATTCTGTTCCAGGAAAATCGGTCTAAATAATCTTTCTGCAATAATTTAGTTAAAAATATACAAAAGTACATTTCACAAAGTTCAACTCAAAAAGTCTGCACAGCAGCGAGATATAAATGCATGAAAAAATGGATTTTCACTGAGAAGCGAAACCCCACGATCTGTCTGACCCACCCAGAGCCGGCACAAGGCATACGCCAACTACGCAGTCGCTTAGGGCCTCCTCGCCACTAGGGGGCCCCGAGAGCACCGAGTCGTTGTGATAAAAAAGTAAATACATACATGAAATTAAAATAATATTGAATAATTTAAACGAAATTGTATTACACCCGAAAAAAATACATTCATTTTGACAAAATACCAATACTAGGTTAATTGATGCCTCCTGTTGGCTGCTGCCACCGTTGGGCAAATTTAGATGCACCGCTTGGGTCAGGTGGTCGATGACTAATCGTGAGGAATGAAGTGAGTGCAAGTCATGTCTCAGAAAAGAAATTATCCCTCTGGACCAGAGAAAAGAAAAAAGAAGTTGCAAGACGAGAAAAAACAACAAGACAAAGGTAGGTTTGCATGTCCAATATTACAATTTTTGTTGTCATTATTTGCGAAATGCTCCGTTCGTTTAGTGCAGGGGTGCTCATTACGTCGATCGCGGAGGTAGTACCGGTCGATCGTGGCGTGACATTAAAAAGATAGATGTCAGCCTATTATCCATCCTGTCACTTGATTGACATACAGGGCAACCAGTCAGATGAACTGAACTGAACTTTGACCTTTAGGTCGCTGCGCATGCGTAAATAATGGTGTGAAGCACAGCAAAACCTACAAGCTAGTCAGCGAATTACCTCCGATAAGCCCTTGCTAAAGCTCATCAAAATGAGTGAGAAAGCTGGACCAAGTAAGAAGGCAAAAACATATCACTTTCATACGGAATGGGAGGTGGACTTTTTTTTCACAATGTCATTTTCGAAGTGCGTTTGCCTCATCTGCCAGTCTACCATCACAATACCAAAGAAGGGAAATGTGGAGCGGCATTTTCGGACCCTTCATGGAAAATACGACACCGACTTCCCGCCGAAAAGCCAGCTGAGAAAGAAAAAGGTGGAGGAACTAAAATCCCAGTTGTCTGGACAGCAGTCATTTTTCACTCAACAAACTTCAAAAGCGAAAGCCGCCACCGAAGCATCGTTCCGGTTGAGTCACGTCATTGTTAAAAACAATAAGTCCTTCCAAAACGGAGAGATGGTAAAAGAGGCATTCGTTGAAGCAGCTGATTCATTGTTCCGAGACTTTAAAAATAAGGCAGAGATATTATCTTCAGTCAAAGCTCTGCAGCTGTCAAGACATACAGTTACACGGCGCTGTGAAGCCATGGCTGAGGATTTAAGACGGCAAATGTGGAAGGGCATCAGAGATTGTGAGTGTTTCTCACTGCAGTTGGACGAATCTACAGATGTGAGTGACACAGCCCAAATGTGCATTTTCATTCGTATGGTGTTTAGTGATCTCACTGCTAAAGAGGAGCTATTAACAGTACTTCCCATGAAAGAACAGACGCGAGGAGAGGACATATTTCAGACATTTAAAAACTTTATTGAGAAAACTCAGCTCCCAGTGTACAAATTGGTGTCTATCACCACAGATGGAGCACCTGCAATGGTTGGGCATGTGAATGGATTTATTGCCAAGTGCAGGCAGGATGATGCGTTCCCAGACTTTTTGAACTATCATTGCATAATCCACCAACAAGTGTTATGCGCTAAACTGCTCAACATGAAAGAGATCATGGATGTGGCAACAAAGATTGCCTGTTCTATTCGAGCCAGATCTCTTCAAAGACGGTTATTCCGTGCACATCTGGAGAAGGCTGACTGCGACCACTCTGAGTTGTTGCTACATACTGACGTGAGATGGCTTAGTTGTGGGAAATTCCTCCAAAGATTTCGAGAGCTCTGTCCGGAGATTAAGGAGTTTTTCCGTGTATCTGGACATGCAGAATACAAGCAACTAAATGACAGTCAGTGGCTGCTGGACTTGGCATTTTTAACTGATCTGACAAACTGGTTGAATGACCTTAATCTTGAGCTGCAAGGAAAAGACAAAAAAGTGACCGATATGATCAGCTCAGTTAACGCTTTCAAACGAAAGATGCAACATTTCTCCTCAAAGCTGCAGCGCCATGATTTGGCAAATTTCCAGAACCTGGCGTCATAGCTGGAGATGCAAGGGAAGGCCCGTGAGCAACTTGACAGTGCACGCTACATGGAGCAGATCGACGATTGTCTGTCAGAGTTTGACAAACGCTTTCAAGACTTTTCTTTGCTTGAGCCAGTCGCTACATTCATGTGCTATCCTTTTCAGGAAGATGTTGAGGTTGATTCACTCGCATCAAACATTGCAGCACTGTTTCATGTGAACTCTTCTGGAGTGGAAAATGAGATTTTGACTCTACAAACCGACATTGAGCTGAAGTCGAGAGCTCATGGACAGTTCTGGAACTTAATCACAGAGGAAAAGTACCCCAACATGAGGAAATGTGCTACCTCCTTGACTGCATTATTCGGCTCCACTTATTTATGTGAGTCAGCCTTTTCCTACATGAAGATCATTAAGTCCAAATACCGTTCCACCATGACTGATGAACATTTGGAAGTGTGCTTGAGGCTGGCTGTCAGCAGCTACTGTCCGGACTACGCATCCCTGGCTGATTCAATTCAGTGCAAGTCATCAAAGTAAACTCAGGTAATTACAAAAAAATGTTAATTTATGTGTGTTGTGCAATATTGGCTCATTCGGTTATGCAAGGTACATCAACATACACTGTACATACAAAGAATCCTCAATACATTTGAAAATAATTATATGTTTTGCATTTTTGTAGTGGGGTAGATCATTTTGACTATAAGTAGCTCGCATGCTGAAAAAGTGTGAGCACCCCTGGTTTAGTGTAAAGTGCTTTAGGTGTCTTAAAGTCAGAGGCGATTGCTCCAAGACTGCAAGGGAAGCTCAGCTTCCCCTAAAATGTCAAAAAATAAGTGATCAAATATATACTGTTGTGTGTACATGTCACTGACTAAATATGCGCTACAACGCGCTCAACTTTTGTTCAGAATCAGCTTCTTATCACTGGTAATGACGCGGCTTTCCTCTCACTCAAACCCGCAGCTTCACAGTGCTTTAAACAGCGTCCACAGACTTCAATAGCGACACAAAGCATGCATCGAAACGAGACGAGTCATTGGATAAATGCTGGGCTTTGTCCCGCCCATTGGACGCTCAGCGTGTCTGGGGGTCTATGGGGCAGTGGGCTGGCCTCGGCTGGCCCGGACGCTCAGCTTCTGCATGATGATTGGATGATCTGACTGAGGCTGAATCCCTTTTTGATTGACAGCGAAATGAGCGAATCAGCGATCTTTTGGTGTAAATATCCGTGGGAGCATTTTCATTCTGTTCTGAGTTGAACCGGAGACTTTCCTAATCCTCTTAGCGGCATTTTCTTTGTTAAAAACGACTAGCGACAAATTGAGCTTCTATTTCTGGTGTTTTTTTTTTTTTTTTGTAGCTGCTTGTGTTTGGAGACTGACTTCTATCACTCTTTCTGACTTCTATCCCAGTTTCTGTCCCTACCGAGCAGCGGGTGCTGCTGAGCTCCTCCACCGTCACAAAGCACTCACAGGCGGACACACTTCACACTAGCCTCGCGCCAGTCCCAGCTAGCAAGCTAGCTAGGTAGCAAGCTGCACATAATGGCAGACAATTTGAATGTTGTGGACCGGATTTTGGCGAAGCCATTTGACAGTCTTCCTTACGAAGAAAAACAAGAGTTAAACAGCAGGGCAGATCAACTCCTCAGATTAATTTGGTGCAAAAGGTGGGGAAAAGTAGCTCAGCTCTCAATGGTTTGCCGAAAGTTAAAGCAATAGCCCCCAGTGCAATGTTTGTGTATTGCTATGCACACACATTGCTGTTACATTGTGGATTTCTATGTTCATTTTGGAGATTATTTAAGTATTGTATTTATTATTTAAGTATTTAATTTTGATTACAACTTTATTTTTCTGTAAGATAATGTGAATGTCATTTGATTCTATTTTGTATTTGGATATTGAACATTTTGCACACCATTGCACATCTGAAAGAAATTATACTATTTAACGTGTTTACTATAAATGCAGTCTCCTGCCTGCTGATGTTACTTTCAAATAGTTAAATTAATGAGCCATACTTATACATCACTCTATATGTAGAAGTTAATTAAAACATATTTATGAGTTTGCTACCCCTTTAAGGTTAAAAACAAGAATGACACCTTGTTTTGAAACACAAGGTTCGGTCAGATCGGCACACAGAAATGATCACACAGACTGCATTTTGCTAGAATAAAAAGGCGTATATTTATTCCCCACAAAAGCAGTTACATCAAACACAAGTGGTTGCAGCGCATTTTTCTCTTACCGTGACGCCTTTAAGGTGGAGAGCCAACACCTTCAGCAGAGTGCGCCTGTCAACCGGCTGGGCGTTCGTACGTTAACCCGCAGCAGACTCTGTTGAAGCATGGTTCTACTCCCTCTTTTCTAGTGTGTCCGCGAAGGGAGGGTGAGTGGCCAACTCAACCTCCCTGGCGCACATAATTTCTTTAATCAACAGGCATCTGAAAGTTATTTCAAAGATATAATAAAAGCAGTTCTTCACTCCCAGTTCAGAATGATCCCAGCATGCTTCACTCCCAGTCGTTAGTGGCTACGAAAACAAAGTCGTGCTATCAGTGTAATAATAACAAGTACATCCAGCTCTTCGCTCCCAGTTCAGACTGACCCCAGAGTGCTAAAACAAAATTAAACAACAAATACATTCTCAGGGTTACGTTAAGACAGGTGCAAAACAGCACAATAACATTTATTATACATTCCACTCTTGGTGTTTTGCACCAGTCAATTTATGTAACCAGCAACAGATTCAGGTAAGGCTGGGCTCCAGCCTATTCCAACGATTATGTCCTGCCATAGCATTTCCCACATTTCTTCTAGTGATTCACAAACAAAATTTTGAGTAATATAGTCGTGATTATACCTGTCCCAAACAATATACTCATATACAAAACCCGATGTTGTGGGGTCTAATGTAACATTATATTGGTTTACTCCAAAAGGATCATGAATTAACAGTGTCAGTTTCATCGCATTCGTTGAAATATTACCCATTCCACCTCTCGCCTTAAACGTATAACATAGATACATGTAAAAGTGTTACAAAAAGTCATCACACATATTGCTATAATTAATAGTATCAAAGGTGGCACTAAGGTACTCCTGGCAGTGACAGACATCCCTGAAAAGATATCCCACCAATGATGTGCTGATGCTTGCTGTACTAATTTTGCCACATGTTTTACCCGGTCACTAGCTATCAATGTAGACACCATGAGACTGGAGATGTTGGACGTATGTGACTCTATTAATTGCTGAATTTCCGTAGATTGTTCCAATGCGCATTTGAAACGCTCCAGGGAAAGACTCCATGGGGAATGCAATACATCCCATTGTACCGAAGTCAGCCGACTTGATACAGAATAATTAGTCAAACGATACGTCCGGTCTCCCCAATGCCATAAGTGCACATTGTTCAGGCAGCCAGTAAACGGAACCGAAGGTACTTGTGAATTATTTTTCATTGTTGCAACACACAGAGTATGTGGGCCGATCTGCCACAACATTTCTCTTGGTGTTTCCCTAGTCCAGTCACAAAGTACAACCTCTGAGTCGGTTAGACATGGATTGGCATATCCCGTTTGCAGCACACAGGCCATACCTTTATCTGTTTTGTCACACATTTTGGTATCAAAAGTCGTATTAGTTTTTGGTTCTAACCACTCTCCATCCATATGCAAGAACCAATAGCCATTAGTCGTTATCACAGGTAACACTTGATATTTACAAACAACCTTTGGTTGTGTCACATTGTACTGGGTCCAATACCCAGTACATACTGTTTCATTACATTGTGTATATTCTGGATGTAGCTTTAACCATAAGGTGTTGCTAATGTTCCAAATCCTTCTCCAATCATGATAGTTCCCTGTAGTAACTATTCGCTGAAATCTTTCCCTTTGAGCCTCTGCATGAATGGTTTGTAATGTACATGCTGTCCAATTTCCCATATGCGAAATATTTTTAAATGCATCATAAGTTTCATTCCATAATTTCAATTGCCATTGAAAACTTTTTTGCCATAAATTAGCATTTTGTAATTGCCCCACCAATGCGGTTGGTAACCACTCTCCAACCTGATGGAGCGCTTGAGACGAATATTGTCCAGTATTAGATAGCATTGTTCTAGTTACCTCATTATCTACTGTATTCGACACCCCCAGGACAGTTCCTGTTCCTCCTAATAGAGTGTCATACCACGCCCTTCGACGTCTTCTGCAAATTGGAATTTTTGGAAAGGTAACTTGCCAATATACCTTTGTCTTCACTGTTGCTTGTGGCACAAGTAAAATTGTCCTGTTGACTTGTTTTAGTGAGATTTCTCCAGACGAGCTCCACTCGTGGTTGGACTTCTCTCACTTGATGTCCTTCCGTCATTCCCCAACAACCGGAGACCATGGCACCACCTACAAGGAGGAGTATGACCCAGCAGCCGACACCTCCAATCCCGGGGCTTCCACTGGTTGCCATAGCGACGCCCGCCTCTTGTGGTCCTCGATCGCCCGATCAGCAACTCCCAGCAGGGCATCAATCCGAGCCTAGACAACACAAGTGTAACTACGGGTAGAATGACAACGATTAGTCTTCTCTTACATAACACTTTGATACAGGCACATTTACCCATTTTTCTTCACCCTGATAGAGTATACTAACAGTTGCATCATTCCCTTGAGCTATAATTTCTGCCGCCTTAGGCGGTCCGTTAGGTTGTTTCACCCAAACTTTGGCACCTGCTTGATCTGAGGCCTGTACCAACCCCATTTCACAAGGTTTAATGATTAATTGAGCAATTTTGTCCCCTTTGTTCAATATCAGGGGTTGTTCTCCAAACAATCTACAAACCACTCCAATCTCACCTTGATAATCTGCATCTATCACTCCGGCTTGAATAGTTAGCCCTTTGAGTGATAGACCACTACTTCTGCTTCTGTATCTCCTTGAAGCATAATGTCATCAATGTAATGTGAGATCATCATTCTCATTGGAACCTGGAACTGTTCCAAATGCTCCGCCACCACTCTATGACAAATAGTGGGACTGTGTAAATATCCTTGTGGCAATCTTGTGAATGTATATTGCCGTCCTTCCCACGTAAATGCAAACTGTTCCATCCTATCCTCTGGGATTGGTATGGTAAAGAATGCATTAGCCAAGTCTATAACAGCATACCACGTGCCGCTGTGATGTTGCACTCGTTCAATTATGCTCACAGCATCAGGCACGGCTGAAGTCAAAGCCGGTGTATGTTTATTTAGACCTCTAAAGTCTACAGTCATTCTCCATGTACCATCCGATTTACGGACTGGCCACAATGGATTATTCCATTTTGTTGTCACTGGTTTCAAAACTCCTGCCTCCAAGTAGTCTTTTATGGTTGCAGTAATTTCTGCTTGTCCTCCAGGAATACGATATTGTTTCACACATGTAGCCTCTGGAATGGGAAAAGGTTTCATTTTTACTTTTCCCACCAGAATCATTCTTATGTTTGCTATCCCAAATTGAAATTTAACCTGTTCTAAATGCAAAGTCATTCCAGCTAAAATATCCATGCCACTTATCCATTCATTAATTGGAGTCACTATTACAGTGTACACTTTAATTGGCATATTTCCAATTTTAAGCGGTATCGATATATTTTTTCCATACACCAATTGTCCACCTAATCCAGTTAAAGGAACCACCGGTCCCTTCATTTTCTCTGGATTACCGTGAATTAGTGAGGCCTCCGCTCCTGTGTCCACTAAAGCCGAGGTGACTTGAACTGATTTTTTTCCAAAATATTTCCAATCGCACATGAGGTCTGATATCACTTGTGAACCATTGTTTTAATTCTCGGCGGGCCACAAGAGTTTGACCATCATCCTAATCTTCCTCGCAAGGGTCAAAGCTCCAAGAACGCCTTTCTTTATTTTTCCCCTTCTTTTTGTCTTTCTTTCCTTTCCGGACTGCAGCTATTTGCACCAGATCATCATCAAAGTCCTCCTCCTCCTCCTCCTGTAGGGGAGGGGCACTAGGTTTCACTCCTTTCTTTTCTCCCTGCATGATTTCTTTCAACAATGAAGCCAATTCAAACATATCAGGGCGCATCCCTGACACACAATTTATTTTCAGCCCCTTTTGTTTACATTTCTCGGCCAAAACTGAAGTTGGAAGCCCATCAATCTCCTCAGCCGAAACTCCCGCTCGTAACAGTGCTTTCCACATGTCATTTCTACTACTCCCTCCAGGCTGACCACGAGGTCGAGGAGGTCCATCGCTCTTGTATTGTTTGGGTCGAGCCCCCTCCTGATTACGACTTACATCTGTCCAGTCTCCCAACGTTGCCAATTCCAAAAGACGAGTCCTAATAGCGATAAATGTCAATTCTGCTGCTCCCAACAGTATTGTCAATACCGCAGCCCGATAATGGGGCGGCGCATCACGTATTATAGCATCCCGTATGATTTTGGGTACTTCTCCATCATGTATGTTAACATTAGCTGCTCGGGAAACTGACTCCCGAGTACACAATCTGGTTAGCCGATTAACGGCGTCCTTTAATGTCACCCACTGCCCTTTAATTTCAGGCCAATCATGAAAGTTGGGGAACACCCCCTGAGCTGCTACCGCGTACATATCAACCAACGGGAATGCATCTACTTCCCCCATTCCTCTCCCTACAGCTCGAAACTCCGCATTTACTCGACTGTCTGCACTTAAACCTGAAAATCTGTTGTAATCTCCATTATCCAATGTCACTGCGTCACCTCCCTCCTCTGCCAGGCGATTAAGCCAGGCATCCAGTGGCTCCCCAGATTTCTGTCTCAATTTACTTGTAATATGAGAAATCTCATCTTGTGAATAATCTTCTGTTACATTTGTTAATCTGGGAGCGGGTTGAGGTTGCGGTATGGGTCCCTGAATGGGCTGCCCATCTGCTCCCAGTCTAACATGTCCGTGATTGTCCATTAAAGGACCTAATACAGGTGGCACCACCTGTTGTTCTTGTCGTCGTCGCATGATTGGCTGTATCTGCAAATTTTCTAATGAGGGATAAAGCGGACCAGGTGGTGGGTCAGGTCTTATGCCCCCATCATACCACCCGCCTTCATTTTCTCCCTCATCCCCCCAAATATCACCATCCCAGCAATCAGGATCCCAATCCTCGGGCATCCCGGCTACATATGAACATACCTGTTTGGTATTTACATTACGTGGCTGCTTATTTCTCCTAGCTCTGGTAGCTTTTGATATATATGTCACTGATTTTCCTAACAACTGTTTAGCAGTTGTTAGATGATCCTCCAATTCTTTAACCTGAATTTCCAATTGCTTTACTTGTTGCTCCAATTTTGTCACTTTTTGTGACTTAACACATTCTGATGAGCGGACTGTATCTAAAGTTAAAACCCGCTCTTTCCAGGCTTCTGCACAAATCCACATCATTTCATGAATACCTCCCAACGGAGCTTTCTCTTTAACCTCCACCCGTTTTAACATTTCACATAAAATTGGCGGAGTCGCGGTGGGAATCGCTCCAGTCCACGGCCCAGGGCGTCCCCCACGTCGCCGTAGAAGCTGGCCTATTTCCTTAAAAGTGATCCCATCCCACCCCGGGACCACTTCTTCCTGCTGAGATGCCACCTCCGCATCTCTCTTTCCCAATCTAAAGCAAGACATTTCTGTGTGTAGTCTGAGCGTAACCGTATCCTGCCGACAACGCCAAAAATGTTTTGAAACACAAGGTTCGGTCAGATCGGCACACAGAAATGATCACACAGACTGCATTTTGCTAGAATAAAAAGGCGTATATTTATTCCCCACAAAAGCAGTTACATCAAACACAAGTGGTTGCAGCGCATTTTTCTCTTACCGTGACGCCTTTAAGGTGGAGAGCCAACACCTTCAGCAGAGTGCGCCTGTCAACCGGCTGGGCGTTCGTACGTTAACCCGCAGCAGACTCTGTTGAAGCATGGTTCTACTCCCTCTTTTCTAGTGTGTCCGCGAAGGGAGGGTGAGTGGCCAACTCAACCTCCCTGGCGCACATAATTTCTTTAATCAACAGGCATCTGAAAGTTATTTCAAAGATATAATAAAAGCAGTTCTTCACTCCCAGTTCAGAATGATCCCAGCATGCTTCACTCCCAGTCGTTAGTGGCTACGAAAACAAAGTCGTGCTATCAGTGTAATAATAACAAGTACATCCAGCTCTTCGCTCCCAGTTCAGACTGACCCCAGAGTGCTAAAACAAAATTAAACAACAAATACATTCTCAGGGTTACGTTAAGACAGGTGCAAAACAGCACAATAACATTTATTATACACACCTGTATGATGTAAGATAATTACAAATAATGCTAATGATTGTGGGTACGTTACACACATAACAGTGTAGCCTACGGAATAATGAGGCATCTGGTGCTGAGGTGATGGTAGGGGGGCACCCAAATGAAATTCTGCTTAAGGCCCCATAAAGGCTTGGGCCGGCCCTGGACCCGCCCTTACCAAAAAGTAGTACATGCAAGTATGTTTCAAGTATACTTCCAGTTTACTTTTTATATAATTATCAGTACTGTTTTTTGGTAACTGCTCAGCTTCCACCCTAAAAATTGTTCTGCCCTGCCTTCACTGTGCATGGGTCATTTTGGACCACAGCAGCACATCTGAGACTGACTCTCTGAGTCTGACTCTGAAACTGAGTCTCTTCACCAAAAGCGATCAAAGGGAATAATGTGATTATTAACCATCAGAGGCTGTTTTAAGCAGAAACGAGGCGATAATTGGTGACTCGCTACTGACATTCTGAAATGACGTAGGCAGAGACTCTGACATGCTGCTGTCGTGTTCTGATCGCTTCCCCCGTCTTTTATTATGAAATAATGCTGAATTTATGTGGAAATGATTGTTGTACAAAAGCTTCAGATATCTGTTGCTGACATAGATGATAACTGGAGTGCTGTTTGAAGCAGAAACAAGGTGATAATCGATGAATCGCTGCTGACGCTCCAAAATGACGCATGCGCAGTGATGGCAGGGCAGAGCGATTTTTAGGGGGGACCATTCAGTCCGTGACACCGGCTCACTGGCTCCAGAAGCAGAAATTAAACGCTTTTTCCACCTTGAATCTAAATAAATTAAATTTTTTACTACTGAGCAAACATCATTGTTAGACTTTTTTAGGTTCAATGATTCCACGGCATGTACATGTTATGGCATCAGTGACCCCATGGCCTTGGCGGAGGTTTGCACTCTCTGAGTGCTTCTAGTTAATTGAAGACATTTGTACCCTGTGGTTAAATGTGATCCTCCTCCAAAAGCCACAACAGACAGACGCCTCGTTGGAATCAGTCCAGGTGGATCCTTCACATTCGTCAGTGAGTTATAGGGGAGTTATGTTTCTGATGAATACAGGGGTGGTGGCCAAGTGGTTAATGCGCTTGGTTTCAGTTCAGAAGGTTCCCGGTTCAAATCCCACCCCTGCCACATTTCTCCATGTAATGTGGAGTTGCGTCAGGAAGGGCATCCGGTGTAAAACTTCTGCCAATTCAGCATGCAGATCCACCTTGGATTTGCTGTGGCGACCCCGAGTGCAAAAAACAAGGGAGCAGCCGAAGGGACTTACTATGTTTCTGATGAATATCTGACACGGTACAGTGGGTTTCTCCAAAGACCTGACTTAGGTGGTGCAGTTATGGCCAGCAGAGGTTTCCACATTGAAGACGTTCTGGAGTGTGATGATAAACCCGCCCTTCATCAGGAAGACTGCTGATGGCAGAAACAGATTCTCAGTTAAAGAGTTTCAGCAAACAAGACGCAACACAAGGAGGAGTGATGGAAAAAAAAAAAATTTTTGTTTGTCTCTGTTTTGTTTGTTTCTCCTCTCTGCTGTCTCAACAGTTTGTCACTGCTTCTGTTCCTCTGTCTTCTGCGTTCTGCGAGGAGGTGGAGTCAGCCTGCTGTGTGTGTGGTGGGGGGGATGCTTAGAGTGGACAGCATACAACAGAGAACCAGCCTGTATCACCCCATCCGAAAAGTTTGGAAAAATAAATGGAATTTGTTATTTATTCCTTCCAAATGGGAGACGTCTTCAGAAGACCAGGGACTGTGTATGTTTCTCCAGGTAATACTGCAGTTGCGTCAGGAAGGGAGGCCAGCCGAAAACTTGCACCAAATCCCAAAGTGGATCTGTGTTGGCCAACAACACCTTCATTCTGCTAAAATAGGAACCTAAAGCCCAAAGTGCACCGATCCACATTTATTTATTCCACGGTTTATAGACGTCTGCACAACGGTGGAGAGCGAGCCGCGCTCCGGGCGACCATCAACATGCTGAAATAACCAGCTCATTGCCAAAGTGAACTCTGTGGTGACGCGGGACCGTCGTGTGACTATCTGAGAAATTGCAGAAGAGGTGGACATCAGCACTTTTTCAGCACATTCCATTGTGAAGATTTGGCCATGAAAAGAGTTGCAGCGAAATTTGTGCCGCTGCTGATGGTGCATTGAATCACTCTCCCTGTATGAACTCAGACCACACTGCGTTTGAGTTTAAAAAGACCATTTATGACAAATTTGATGTTTTATATGAATTCTTATTAAGATTTCACGTATGGGCTGTTGGTCAAATAGCGACGCTGCCTACGATGGTTTTTAATATGTACAGAGTGATGCTTTATGACAGGCACTAATTTTCACAAAAGTCAAACTTAAAATTGACAAAATATTGAAGGTGGTCTGGTGCGATACATCAGGTGAGTAGTTAAAAAGAAGAAAAAACAAAAGCACTCCAGGGTAAATTAATCCAACATAAATGAAAAGAGCTGTAATCCAATTCAAAAACATTTAGTGAAAAAAAAAGTTTACATTTATTCTCAGTCTCACTGTGTTAAAGTGAGACAGCTCTCTGCTGCTCACAGATTAAATATAGTGTATGTAAGTTACTGAACACATCAGCAAACACTATATCCATCCAATATTCATGTGTTTTTAACATTTTTAACATTATTCATGAGCTATGTGTAACATCAAATAACTCAAAATAATAAAATGAAGTTTGCATCATATTTAAATTAATTTGGCTCCATTTGTGACTCTTACAATAGATAAAAAAACATTGCAAATCTTAAATTATTTATTTATTCTGCTTTGCTTTTAACAAATTTCCAGTCAATACCAGCTGTGGAAACAGAATAAATAGATCCAGTGTCTGTTTCATTTCAAAAGACCTGCATCTCCACGGAAAATAGGAAGACCCTTCAGCTGCTCCCTTGTTTCCCCACAGCAGTTTTACACCGCATGCCCTTATGTCAGGAAGGGCATGCAGTGTAAAACTAGTGCCATGGACAGGTTGACAGATGAGATCAGACAGGAGTCCCCATGGACTATGATGTTTGCAGATGACATTGTGATCTGTAGTGAGAGTAGAGAGCAAGTTGAGTCTAGTCTGGAGAAGTGGAGATATGCTTTGGACAGAAGGGGAATGAAAGTCAGTAGAAGCAAGACTGAGTACATGTGTGTGAATGAGAGGGAGCCCAGTGGAATAGTGCAGTTACAAGGAGTAGAAGTGGTGAAAGTAGATGAGTTTAAATATTTGGGGTCAACTGTTCAAAGTAATGGAGAGTGTGGTAAAGAGGTGAAGAAGAGAGTGCAGGCAGAGTGGAGTGGGTGGAGAAAGGTGGCAGGAGTGATTTGTGACCGAAGAATATCAGCAAGAGTGAAGGGGAAAGTTTACAAAACAGTAGTGAGACCAGCTATGTTGTATGGTTTAGAGACAGTGGCACTAACAAAAAGACAGGAGGCAGAGCTGGAGGTGGTAGAGCTGAAGATGTTGAGATTCTCTTTGGGAGTGACAAGAATGGACAAGATTAGGAATGAACATATCAGAGGGACAGCTCAGGTGGGACGATTTGGAGACAAAGTCAGAGAGGCGAGATTGAGATGGTTTGGACATGTGCAGAGGAGGGACCCAGGGTATATAGGGAGAAGGATGCTGAGGATGGAGCCACCAGGCAGGAGGAGAAGAGGGAGACCAAAGAGGAGGTTCATGGATGTGCTGAGAGACGACATGCAGGTGGTTGGTGTGACAGAGGAAGATACAGAGGACAGGGTGAGATGGAAACGATTGATCTGCTGTGGCGACCCCTAACGGGAACAGCCAAAAGACAAAGAAGAAGAAGAAACCCTTCCTGACATAACTCCACATTACGCGGGGAAATGTGGCAGGAACGGGGTTTGAACCAGGAGCCTTCTGCATCAAAGTCACAAGCACGAACCACTTGTCCACCATCACCTGTAGCTTCATTGAATACCTTTATTCATAGATTTACTTTTTGTTTACGTTGCCTTTTCCAAATATAAAGGTAAATAATCTTTAATACACTTTGATTTAATGGCATCATTTGTCACTCGACCTTTCTGAGCCCACTGCAGCACACATGAGTAGATCCTGAAATTAGTACCTCTTATATGTACTGAATTAATTTGGAATCAAAAATTTATTTTTGAATCGAATGGTGACCCCATGAATCTAAATCGCATCGATGTCAGGATTGTGGGTTTTGTTAGGTATTTGGCTTGATTATGTATTGTTTTGATTTTGTTTTTGTTCTCTTTTTATCAATGTGGTTTTGTCTGATGGTTTTTTGCTTGGGTTTGGTGTAACAAGTGATGCAAATCATTGGTTTAATTAATGGAGTTTTAAAAATGAATGGAAAAACTATTTGTCATGCTTAGTTATCACGTTCCAGGGTAACATATGTCATAGAATCCAATGGACCTTGACCTTATTTGACCTTTACTCTGGAAACCAAACATTTGACATGGACAAAACTATTCCAAATATTAATCATTTTATTTCAATCAATAATTTACATAAATGTTGACTGAAATTGGAGTAACTTTAACTTTTGACCCCTTTACAAACTGAAACTGACCTTTGACACAATTTTTTGCTGTTTTTACCCCACAACTCAATAACATTCAGTCATAGATAGTCCAAACTATACCTTTTTGGAATTGTTATGATCAGACAAATAATGTGGCATATTTTTCAACATGGGCCTTAATGGTTAGCAGTGTTGGAGGTCTCATGGCTTCAACACACATTTTTGATGCCTTGGTCTCTGTCTCGTTATATAATATCTCAATCTTGGTCTTGGTATTGTCTGGCCTCAAAGAAGAAGCTGAGGCTGGGTGGAGGTTCATTTTTACCAATTACCTGCTGTTTATTGACCCACCAAACAAAAAGAACCTGTCAGGGTAACTTTATGCACACAATGATCTCTGCACACAATGTTTGAATTAAATTACATACGAGTCTGTGGGAACGGACCCGTCTGTTCAGATTTGATCATCATGTTACCAGGAGTTTTTAGCAGTGTCTCATATTGTGATGCAAATGTTTTAAAGAAGTTTTTCCAGCAGTTTGTAGCATCGTATCAGCATTTCCTGAAGCAAGCGATTCATGTCATGTTACAAGAACATTGTAGCAGTGTGTCATATTGTTATCCAAATGTTTTGTTTCCAGTGGGTTGTAGCACTGACTAATTTTCTGAAGCTATTCAGTGAGTAATTATTTTAGGATCCTTTGAGGGGGAAACCCCCAGATGACTCCCTGAGGATGTCAGTGATGGGTACAGCCATGATTTGGGCAACACAAAGACTTAATACATTTTTTGATTTAGCACTGCAAGAAAATTAATGGGTCTTTTCACTGGGAGACACTGACACTGTGCACGTAATCACCATTAATACATTAATATGTCCATTTTTATTGATTTTTAAATACCATCTTGCTGGAAGAAATCATTTGAATTTAACAAGTTTGCACCACCATATACATTTATCATTATTTTTTTTAAAACTTCTTATCTTGAATTCAGGTGTTATTTCCCACCACAGTTTGACAATCGTGGCCCAGCAGGGGGCAGTCAAGTGAAATAAATGCAGCTGTTTTGAAACACTATCACACTTTTTTAAAATTATTATTTGAGAGGAAAGTTTCTTCCTGTCCAGCAGTTTGTAGCAGTGAATCGTTCCTTTGAAGCAAATGCTTCATGTGGTGTTTTCAATAGTTTGTGGGTTTCCAGTGCTATGCAGCAAGCAATTAAACATTTTCTGAAACAAATGTTTCAGGCCGTGTTTCCAGTGTGTTGTAACAGTGAATCATCTTCTGAAGCAAATCTGGTACTAATCAGATGAGTTGTTGTCTTTACACCTGTTAAAGGTCACGGGGCTGGAGCCAATCCCAGCGGTCACTGGACGAGAGGCACGGTTCACCCTGGACGTGAAGCCAGTCCATCACCTGGCGAACGCAAAGTCAAGTTATGTTTACCAATTATTTTATGACCTTTGGAGAAACAAACTCCTTTGTGACATCACTGATGTTGCAGCCATGATTAGGGCTGCCCAAAGACTAAAAGTGGTAAAATTAACAGATCAACAAATGTCTTCAAACAAACAAATTATTAAATTTTTTATTTTGCATTGTGCACGTTGTTGCTGTACATATCTGTATTTTTTTTTCTTAATTAAATAAAATCTTATTGGAAGAAATCACTGATTTGAATTTTAATGCGTTTGCACAACCAGACATTCACCCCCCCCCCCCCCCCAAAAAAACCCTCCTTTACTTGAATCCAGATGTTATTTACCTCCACAGTTTGAGAGCCACGGCCCCACAGAGATCACATTTTCACAAATACACATTTTTTTTATAAATGGAAATGTTTTACAACCCCAATTCCAATGAAATTGGGACATTGTATAAAATGTAAATAAAAACAGAATATAATGATTTGGAAATCCTCTTCAACCTATATAAAATTGAATACACCACAAAGACAAGATATTTAATGTTCAAACTGATAAAATTTATTGTTTTGGTGCAAATATTTGCTCATTTTGAAAAGGATGCCTGCAACACATTTCAAAAAAGCTGAGGACAGTGGTATGTTTACCACTGTGTTACATCACCTTTGCTTCTAACAACACTCAAGCATTTGGGAACTGAGGACAACGCCCCAACTTCACTGGGGTTGTATTTGAGTCCGTGCACATGGACAATGCATGTTTAAACTCCGGCAGAGCTTGACTGTGTCACTCGTTTCTTCTGTCCACTGTTATCTGGGATCTTCTGAAACTGCAGTTTACCAGCCTGAAAAAGATGTAAATATAATTAAGAATGAAAGCCAAACAAAGATGTAACATGGTGAAGTCAGAAACAGATCACTGACAGAATTATCAGCACTGCTTCCACTGAGCTGGAGTCTTTACTTACTGAACCAGGGGCGCTGATTGTGTTTGGCAGGAATCATCTCCTCAGACTTCTGTTTGTGTGCCTAAAAAAGTAGCAAAAGTCATTTAGAAACTCAGTCATACCCAATGACTAAACACACAGAAATCAGAAAAAGATCAGTCACAGGATTATCAGCACTGCTTCCATCAACATAAGGTGGACTGTTGACTTACTGAAAAAGTCTCAGGGCCCCTTCTCCTTTTTGCTGCAGCGCTCTGATGGAGGTCCAGATCAGAGACGTCGTCCATCCTTCGTTTCTTGTTCTAAAAAAACAATGACACAAAGAAATGTAGGCATACCCAAAGACTTAAAGGAGGAATACTTCATAAAGGGGGTAACTCAGGAGGTGATGGTTTGGAGATTAAAGTGGTGGTCTTAAAACTAGATAATCCTGGGTTCAAATCCCTGATGGATTGGGGAAAATCACTCGGGTCCTTGAGCAAGGTCCTTAATCCCAAAATTGCTCCCAGTGTGCAGTTGTGTGTTGCACGTTTGCACTCAGACGTGTGTGAATATGAGGCATCATAGAAAAGCACTTTGACCATATGTGTCAGATGTAAGAGTCCTTTAGAAATGCTGTCCACTTAACATTTAATACAACCTCAAAACAGAAAAAGTTGGCACAAAATGGAAACTGCAGAGATTCTTCCTTTTTATCTTGATTTTTGTCACTGCAGATTGTTTGAACCCAAGATATTTTTGGCCCAGACTTTTTTTTTCATGCTCCTGTCACAAAATGAATCACGCGTCCCATGTTGTGACACTTTTTCATTTTTACCGTTTCTAATTCTACCCCTTCCCCTAAACCTAGCCAGAACCCAAACAGACCCCCTCCGCATAATTTCGTGCTCTGTCCGTGCTCCGGACAGATCTTGTGTATAAGAATCAGGAGCCTTAATAATTTCACCAAACAACTAACAAAAGGGTATTTTAAGAAAGTCAAGGGAGCTTTTCAATGAAATTAATGAGACTGACTGAAAGTTTTTATTTTTATTTGCTTTGTCGATATAGTCTCTGGTGATAATGTCGGGCCAGATCTACTGATGTCAGAAACTGAAGCAGCCAATCATGAATAAAGATCAATAAAAGGTGAAGGTACAGATGGCATTACCAGTGAACTGATCAAGACCCTTGGCCAACAAAGTTTTTTGGCCAAATTATGTGTGAAGACAGAGAAGGGAAATGGACCAGTGACTTTAGGAGATCTTTCTTGATACAAAAAAGAAGGAAAAGTCAAATGTGAGTAAACGGGGGAGATGGTCTAGTATTTAATTGCACTTATTTCAAGATCACCCTGCCCATTCTCCATATGATGTGGAGTTGCATCAGGAAGGGAATCCAGATTAAAAGTTGTCTCAAATCAATATGCAGATCCACCACAGATCTACTGTGGTGACCCAGAGTGAAACAAGGGAGAAGCTAAATGTGGCTAACTCATGAACAGTCAAATGGAGGAGCACAGGACAATCAGCCTAATGTCACATTCTGTAAAAATTATCTTCAAACTTCTGACTGAACCTAAAGAAAACAAAGCAAAATACCATTTTGGCAATGATCATTTTGTCTTCTGTAGGGGGGAAAAGAACAAGGAAGGCGACTGTGATACTTACTGTTGGAAGAAAGGAGCATAGAACATGACCAAGAACTTTTTTTGATTTGTCTATTTATGAAAAACCATTTGATCGGGTATAATGTGAAAAAGTACTCAGTATTAACAAAGATCAAAGTGGCTGGAAAGAGAGATGACATTATGATATATGACTCAGGAAGTGACATTCAATGTTTCAGTTTGAATTTGAGAGCCTTTTGAAACTGGCTTTAAATTTGTTTGTCTCCTGCATGTTTCTCAGCCGGCCGCGCCCAGCACCATCTTTTTCCCCACACAGAGCATCCAGACACGCTGGCCTCCAAGGACTATTCTGTTCACTGTCACCGCTATTTTTGTCAAATAAATCACGTTTACTACGATGCACATGTTGTCTGAACATAATTAATTAATTATTTTTTTTGTAAAAGTTGGATTCAATTGGATTTGGTGGAATGTGACACCTTAATTATGTGGTGAAATCATTGGCTCAGCATTGGTTTCAGCCCCATCCTTTGATGAAACCTGATCACTAACACCATCACCTTGTTCTTCAGTGGCTTTAGGTGTACTTGCCTGGAAGCTGCTCGGTCGCTCCTTCTGTCCATCTGACTGAACTTTCTTTTCTGCTTTTCCAAACCCTTCCTCAATTCTTGACCACACAGTCAGCGTTGCTACGGCATCCATGGCGCTGCATCAAAGATGAAATCAGTCAAACCATCCAGCAAGTCTCATGTTTCTCTGATTTAGTAACATTTTCATCACGACACACATGGTCACTTACTAGGAGCTGGTGGGGACGCTGTTCACCAGGTGTGTCATCACTGTAAAGTTGTGTAACACTGCCTGTCTGGGGGTGAGTCGTCTGTCAGCCTCCACATCCAGCAACCCCTCAAGAAGGTGAAGAAACGCCTTCCTGTCTTCAACCTGCCTGGGATCCTCTGGATTCTCACATTCCTGATCGGTAAAGTCAAAGGTTCATCATTTAATCTCACTGAGAGCCAGTAATTGATATGAATTCAGTTTTTATATGTACAGAAGTGACTACGTACCGGCATCAGCTCGTCCAGACTGCTGGGCGTTTCAGACGAGTTCACACACTGGCTTTTGGGAAAACTGCCGAAATTAAACTCTTCTGTTGTCTAAAAACAAAAAAATATTGTAAATATTGTAATATAACTTAACAATAGCCAAAAATAAAGCAGAGCATCACTGCAGTACCATAAGTGTCCAAGCTGGTCCCCTGAAGTCCTCGTTCTTGTTAAAATACAGATCTGTGAACAGGCCCAGATCGAGCAGCTCATCTCTTGGCTGATCCAGGATCTGGATGATTTTGCTGAGCTGGAGAGAGAATATATCCAATCACATGAGCTGACGTTCTCCTTTCTGTCTTCTCTGGTTTTTGATATTTATCTGTGAGACACTGAAATCCATCACGTTACTCACCAGTTTGTGTGGACAGTTTGTATTAAAGAGGTTCCTGCCCAGATACAAGCAGGCGATGACACATCCCAGGCTCCATACGTCAATGGCCTCAGTGATGGGGAGGCCGAGGACAACCTCTGGAGCCCTGAAGATGAAAGATGAGAGCAACATGCAAGAAATGCTACCAATGTCTAACACAGTGGTGCCCAACGTGTTCCAGAAATGGCCGAGAGGGTGCAGGTTTTATTTACAGCCACTGACTCCAGCAGGTGATTTCACTGATGAACTCATCCCATCTGCTCAAAGTGATGTCAATCAGTGAAATCACCTGCTAGAGTCAGTGGCTGTAAAGACGACCTGCACCCTCTCTGCACTTTCTGGAACATGTTGGACACCACTGGTCAAAAGGGTAAGAAAACATCTGATGATATGAAACCACAATATATGACTAATAACCACAGAGAACAGCTGTGGATTACTATGTTAAATTCAATGACACAACCTCAGCTGTCACAACTAAAACAAGAACTGTCCAGGATGAACCCACCTGTAACTCACAGGCTGACAGGTCATGCCCCGCCTGACATGGTCAGCTGGAATCGCCAAACCAAAGTCGATTAATTTGACCCGGTATGGCTTTTCCATGTGATCCACGAGCATGATGTTGTCCATTTTGATGTCTGTGTGGATCACACCGATGCTCTTCAGGGCGTCCAGAGCTTGTAGCAGCTGCAGAAGAAGAAATGAACAAATTTATTTTCTGTTGCAGTAATTTGCACATTTCTTGAGTTTGAGATATGGAGCCAAAAGGGATTTGGCCCAGAATATGAATAAAATAGACCTGGCACTCGTGGGTGGGCTGGATGTGTAAAGTTCCAAAAAACTTTTCCCAGCCATGTTCTGTTTGGTTGTTACTTTGCTACGTTCTCACCCTCACAGAGTGACCTTCATAAAAGGTAGAGATACTATGAGCCCACATGCTCATATTCCTATTTGTGTCACCAGCTTGTTGGATGTGCTGCTGAGTCTTTGAGCCTCATCAACAGTGTGCAAGGATTTGTTCTATTTTTTGTGGACCAGCACAGAAACATGGACGGCCCATTTGAAAAGGAGCTAAAAGATGCACAGTTGAAGAAACAGCCATTGTTCTGCAGAATTTCAGTTAAACCTTTATCTCTGTCATCTCTACTGACGGTGAATCTTTGGCATTTTATTTCATGTGCATCCACTGCGGTGCATTAAGTCCATATCTTAGATAGTGTAACTTTTATTTTTGAGGGGTCAGATGGACTGGACTCGGCCCGGGGTGGACTACAGTCCAGGCTGTGAGTCAGTGGTGGAAAAAAGTGTCTGTGTGAAGTTTTGTTTGCTGTTGATGTGCTGAAAGTTTGAGAATGATTAAACCCACGTAATAATTACCTGCATGAGAATGATCCTGATGACGGACAGAGGGAGCGGCCTGCAGCCCCTCTCCACAAACACGTCGTGGAGACTTCTGTCGAGCATCTCAAACACCAGACACGGATGCCCTCGATGCTCCAAACTATCCAAGAAATGAACAAGATTGTTCTTTCTTGGATCCAGCTGGCGGATTCTGAGCAGCATCTCAAGCTTGAGACAAAAGACAAATTGATGTGATTCAGTCAGATTTCCTCACATACTGTAACACAACAGACAAACTGGAAGAAATATGTCCCGCCCCAAACAGACGTAATCATCACCAGGACTCTGAGGACCTACCTCTCTCTCAACATCATCCAGACAGTTTGTCCTCTTCAGGATCTTCACTGCCACGGGCTCACCGGTGTCTTCTCTGATGCACTTGGCCACTTTACCAAACACACCTTCTCCTTTCACCTCCCGTACGATGAAGCGACAGAAGCGGCCGAGCAGGAGTTCATTCTTCTTCACTAAAGTGTCCTCAGGTTGTGGGTTTTCTTGAGAGCCTGTTGAAAGAAATCAGTGGATTTCTTACATAAAAGTCATCACATGAAAGTGCTGAATTTTATTTTATTTTTTAATCTGTACAGCAGGTCGCTCAGTGGATAAGGAGCTGGTCTGCCACTATGCAGATGTTGGTTCAAGTCCTTTTCATGCTCCCTGTCTGTGTTTTTAATGAAGACACTTCATGTGTATTGTCTCAGTTCACCCAGTTGTCATTGGGTTCCAGCCTTGGCTGGGGAAGTAACCTGTGTCAGACTGGTGTCCTGTCCAGGGACAGTCTCAGACTTTCCTCTGTTTCATGCGACAGAATCCGCACATAAACACCGACACCAACGGGCCTCAGAGCCGAATGTGATTTCATATTAAATGAGAGTTCAATCTGGGAAATGTTTCATAATGGAAAGTGTCAGTATGAAGGCAGTTTGGTTTTGTGTTATTTAAAGCGCCAAACCACCCACTATGCTTCTTTAATGTAGCCGTTCCCAAACTTAAGAATTCCGAAGCCACTTTGAAATCTGGCAATCACCTTTCAATCACAAATTTAAATATGAGATTAAGACGAACTATTAACAGACAATGTATTAAATTTGTTTTTTCTTTTTTTTTTCCTGTTCAGTCTTCACATAATTCAATATTTTCAGGTCATTGTGACCTTTACTACAAAACTGGAAATCAAATGCATTTTTTTTGTATTTTGTAAAATGTATTTAAACTGACCTCGTGTTCCATTTGCAATACCTTTAAGGTCCACCAGAGGCTCTCCACCCACACTGTGGGAACCACTGTTTTAATACATAAAAATTGCCAAATGTTCTCATGTCATGCAGAAAATATTTCAAAAACATGAATTTTCGCTGACAGATCCGCCCCTGGAGACTGTTCAATTGGACACACAGAGCACTTAGAGACACGTTTATTTTTTCCATTTAACAGCTTAACATGATCTAAACTATGGGAAAGTTGCGTTTTATGGCTAAAAGATGTATTTTAGCTAACGTCGGCTAAATTATTAAGTCTCACGGAACAATGTGACTTGTTACAAGGGCATTTAGCAACTCTGAGACATTATGTAGCTTAATTTCCTGTAGCTATGGAAACAAGGTGAGGTGGTCAGTGTTCACGATTTTCACTTGACTTTCATCATTAAATCAGTTTTTGATAAAATATCACAGTGGCCCTGTTTAAAAATACTCCTGTACAACATGCGTTATTCATATTTGATTCATTTACTTCGTGTAAACCTCCATTTTGATTGGATTCAAACAGGTGACATAATTTGACCCAATTTAACAAGTAAACAAATCCTCAGAATCACCAGAAAACTTCTTGGATTTAATTAATTTCACGTTAATTGTCTTTAATTTGTGTCATGAATGTGTCAAACTTGTCAACAATCAAAAAAATTTAAAGTTCTGTCAAAATTCTGATATGAGCTGTAAATATTATGGGAAGAAAAAAAATTAAATGTTTTTTCACAGGAAAAAAAAAGCACTAAAATGTCCTCGACTCGTTCCTAACTCAAGAACAATCTCTCCAAGATGTTATTGTAATTTGAAGACAATTTTTGAGTTTTAGCATCAAGCAGACCCACAGGGACAATCACAAAATGCCCCAAAATATTAAAATGGCTTACATGTTCCACTGTGACCCTTAGAATTTCCAGTTAGTGATGAAATTATGTAATATGAAGGCATTTTATCACTTTTGATGCTCTTGCACAAATTTATTCTGCTCTTGTTTTAATTTGTGTCAGTACCCAACCAGACCTAATGACTAACTGCCACCAACTGAAATTGAAGCAGACAGGAAGCTTCTCTTAATCCCTTTCAGTTCATGACGTCAGAGCGAACACTGATCACATGTGATTGGACCAACCCAGTCAAAATTCACATGGTTAAAATAAATAAATTAATTAATTAATTAAAAACTTAATAAATAATCAATAATATTAGGTGCGGTACCACTGTATTTTTTGTACATATTTTAATATATGGTTTGAAATAAATGGAAAACAAAGTAATTTAGTAATAATGTTTTTTAAAATGTCCAAATTTATTTGGCAACAAGAACAAAAGAAAATGCTTTCATTAAGTGAAAAAAAAAAAATAAAAAAAAATACTAACTTAGAATACTATGCTGGAGACAGTTATTGGCACCCTTTGATGAAGTTAGAATAAATCATCACTTCACAGCCAATTTTCAAGCAGGAGCAAATGGCATTTTGTGGCAGCGGCGTGTTGTCTTGGTACTTCCGATGGCATCTGCATGTGCCACTTCACACACCTGTGTTTCCTGTTTTATTTATTCATTTCAGATGTGTATATGTAAATACATTAACAGGCAATGAAAAAAATAAAAATGAAAGTATAAAAAGGCCTGTAAACGAAACTGAACTGAGTTTAACCGTACAAACATTAAAATAATCTGTACTGCCCCCTTGTGGGAAACGTTGTTTAAAGTTTGAGTTTTATGTTTTTTGTCTGGGTTGAGCCACCGTCGTGCTTCTGTGCATTTCCACAGTGTTGAAACCTGAAACGTGTATTTTTGGCACTAGACATACATCTGTCTGTAAGTGCTTTGAAATTTTTGTTAGCTTGCTTTAGATTCCAAAGTGAGGTATTTTAGGATGTTTCCAATTCATATTTGTCCTGAAAATATAAAGCGCTAACAGCGTTAGCTTCTCTATGGCTTTTTCCATGTAAATTAGCATCGTGCTAGCCGCTAGCTAATACAATCGGGTTTTAGGTACTAACATTTGGTAACTTATATGGATAATTATCATGTAAATACATTGTGTATGCTATTTTTTCATTCATGATTGTAATATGCATCTTGTTTTTATTGTGTTACAGTGATTCCAGTAAATTACACCAAAACAGCAAGAGGGCTCCTGGATTTTTTTATTGGAGACTGTTAGCTATCTGCAAAGCTGGTTCTGAAACACTAGTAAAGGCAGAATAGTAAAAAGACATGATCAATTACCAGCCAAAAGATGATACAGAAAACAACGCTGCTGTCCACGACCACGAAATTCATGCTACAGTCAGCGACATGGGTGAACTGTGAGAAAGGAGATCCAACTGTTCCAGCATCTCACATGTCAGTCAGCATTCCAATGCAAATGTCTTGGCAGCAAAAGTACATGCTAAAGCAGCAGCCGCTCAAGCACAAGCATCATACGCTCAACAAATAGCAGAGATGATAAAAACCCAAGTCCACATCGAAGCTTAAGCTACAAAAAAGAAGGCAGAGCTTAACGCCGACCACCTTAAACTGCATCTACAGAGTCCTGCTGCAGCAACCATCACCGAAGCAGAGGTCCTGGAGGCGGCTGCCTTAGATGAAGTTGAGATACCTGCTCTCCAAACAACAGCAAGGATGTTGTTCAACAAAACCCAGTCCCACCTCCGCCAGCTAATACCCACTTTGACTCTGCACAAGCCATCGCACTATTATCAATCAATCAATCAATCAATTTTATTTATATAGCGCCAAATCACAACAAACAGTTGCCCCAAGGCGCTTTATATTGTAAGGCAAGGCCATACAATAATTACGTAAAAACCCCAACGGTCAAAACGACCCCCGGTGAGCAAGCAGTTGGCGACAGTGGGAAGGTAATACTCCCTTTTAACAGGAAGAAAACTCCAGCAGAACCAGGCTCAGGGAGGGGCAGTCTTCTGCTGGGACTGGTTGGGGCTGAGGGAGAGAACCAGGAAAAAGACATGCTGTGGAGGGGAGCAGAAATCAATCACTAATGATTAAATGCAGAGTGGTGCATACAGAGCAAAAGAGAAAGAAACACTCAGTGCATCATGGGAACCCCCCAGCAGTCTAATTCTATAGCAGCATAACTAAGGGATGGTTCAGGGTCACCTGATCCAGCCCTAACTATAAGCTTTAGCAAAAAGGAAAGTTTTAAGTCTAATCTTAAAAGTAGAGAGGGTGTCTGTCTCCCTGATCTGAATTGGGAGCTGGTTCCACAGGAGAGGAGCCTGAAAGCTGAAGGCTCTGCCTCCCATTCTACTCTTACAAACCCTAGGAACTACAAGTAAGCCTGCAGTCTGAGAGCGAAGCGCTCTATTGGGGTGATATGGTACTATGAGGTCCCTAAGATAAGATGGGACCTGATTATTCAAAACCTTATAAGTAAGAAGAATTTTAAATTCTATTCTAGAATTAACAGGAAGCCAATGAAGAGAGGCCAGTATGGGTGAGATATGCTCTCTCCTTCTAGTCCCCGTTAGTACTCTAGTTGCAGCATTTTGAATTAACTGAAGGCTTTTCAGGGAACTTTTAGGACAACCTGATAATAATGAATTACAGTAGTCCAGCCTAGAGGAAATAAATGCATGAATTAGTTTTTCAGCATCACTCTGAGACAAGACCTTTCTAATTTTAGAGATATTGCATAAATGCAAAAAAGCAGTCCTACATATTTGTTTAATATGCGCTTTGAATGACATATCCTGATCAAAAATGACTCCAAGATTTCTCACAGTATTACTAGAGGTCAGCGTAATGCCATCTAGAGTAAGGATCTGGTTAGACACCATGTTTCTAAGATTTGTGGGGCCAAGTACAATAACTTCAGTTTTATCTGAGTTTAAAAGCAGGAAATTAGCGGTCATCCATGTCTTTATGTCTGTAAGACAATCCTGCAGTTTAGCTAATTGGTGTGTGTCCTCTGGCTTCATGGATAGATAAAGCTGGGTATCATCTGCGTAACAATGAAAATTTAAGCAATGCCGTCTAATAATACTGCCTAAGGGAAGCATGTATAAAGTGAATAAAATTGGTCCTAGCACAGAACCTTGTGGAACTCCATAATTAACCTTAGTCTGTGAAGAAGATTCCCCATTTACATGAACAAATTGTAATCTATTAGATAAATATGATTCAAACCACTGCAGCGCAGTGCCTTTAATACCTATGGCATGCTCTAATCTCTGTAATAAAATTTTATGGTCAACAGTATCAAAAGCAGCACTGAGGTCTAACAGAACAAGCACAGAGATGAGTCCACTGTCTGAGGCCATAAGAAGATCATTTGTAACCTTCACTAATGCTGTTTCTGTACTATGATGAATTCTAAAACCTGACTGAAACTCTTCAAATAGACCATTCCTCTGCAGATGATCAGTTAGCTGTTTTACAACCTATTATTACCTCCAGTAGGCCTGCAAGTAATGGACAGTGGTGACTTTACCCAAAATAAAGTCAAACACGGCGCACAGTACAGTGAGATCAGTGAATACGAGTTCCAAGAGCTACCAGTGGTGCACTCACCAAAGCACAACACCAACAGTGCTGCAGAACCTTCTTATGCGCCAAGCTCATTCAAAAATGCCATCTTCACATCTCACCTGCAGTATCCAACCTCAGATACAACAGACAAAGATTTCAGCCATTCTCTAAGAACCAGTCAGTCAGTTTAAGTGCCATGCACATTTATGATCCCACAGCTGGTGTCAAAATGGTGTGGGAAAGACTGGAGGACAGTTATGGGTCTCCTGAAGTGATAGAGAATGCTTTACTGAAAAAATTAGATTTTCCCAAAATCGCAAACAGAGAAAATCACAAGTTGAGGTAGCTTGGCGATCTTCTCACAGAGCTTGATGCAGCCTGTGTAGATGGGTTCTTACATGGCCTCAGTTACTTAGATACGTCCGGGGGCATCACTCCTGTTGTTCAGAAACTTACATTCCACCTCCAGGAAAAGTGGATCACTTCAGCATCCTTTGACAAAGAGCAGCACCATGCTTCCTACCCACCATTCCCAGTCTTTGTGAAGTTTGTGTGTGACAAAGCTAAAACTCTCAATGACCCAAGTTTTGCCCCGTTGTTTTCTACTGGTGGTGCAAGTGTTTCTAAGCCAGAAAGACTGAACAAGCCCAACTTCAGGACTGCAGTATCTGTCTGCAAAACTGAAATATCTGCTCCAAAAGGTTCTTGTGATCATCTTAACAAAAAGGTGATTGACCCAGATCAACAGTGCCCTCTCCACAACAAACCACTCTCACTCTGCAAGTGTTGTGGTTTCAGAGCAAAGACCTTGGATGAGAGAAAAGCAGTTCTTAAAGAAAAGAACATTTGTTCAAGTGCTGTTCCTCAGTCAACCACATGGCAAAAGATTGACCCAAGTGTACATTGCAATGAGTGTAAAAGTAACCACCATGTCACGGCGCTGCACCATGGAAGGCTCCAGAATCAGCATCCCCAGACGAGCATGACGGGGAGCAACGAGACAATCCCTTCCAAGCCATTCTATCCAAATGCACAGAAATCTGTGGAAAAGGTAACAGTTCACGCTCTTGCTCCAAAATCTGTCTAGTAAATATTGATCCTGATGGACACAAAGAAGAAGCAGTGAAAGCCTTTGTTGTGTTAGATGAGCAAAGTAATAGATCTCAGGCAAAGACAGAATTTTTTCTTCAACATTGACACGAACACACTCTGAAAACCTCTGGTGTGTGAGAGACAAGGGCACAGGAAGCTCATGGCTTCACAGTAGAGTCTCTAGATGGCAACACTAGTGTTTAGCTTCCCACCTTAATCAAGTGTGACATGCTCCCAGATGATAGAGCTGAGATCCCGACACCTGAGGTCACAAATCACCACACTCACCTGAAACACTTGGCAGACAAGATTCCAGATTTGGACCCAAATGTTTCAATACTGGTCCTCCTCGGTCGTGACATACCAAGAGTACACAAGGTCAGAGACCACCACAACGGCCCTCATGACGCCCCATTCGCCCAGCTCCTCGACCTTGGCTGGATCATCATAGGTGAGGTCTGCATAGGGGGTGCTCACGTACCAAGCAATGTAAGTGTTTACTGTACGACAGTGTTGAACAACAAGCGCACATCTCTCTTAGACTCTTTCCCTGACTCATTCCATGTCAAAGAAAAGGTCCATGAAACTGACTCCCCGTTTAACTGTTTGAACATGACCAGCTTTATTGACATAGATGAAAATGACTGTCTCAGCAAAAACCTGTTTGAGAACCTCACATGACAAACCTGCTATATCAGTGGATGATGACTTGTTCCGAGAGATCATGGATGAAAAAATGTTTATGAACGAGTACACCATCTGGGTGGCGCCACAACCTTTCAAACCAAATAGGTGCAGATTACCCAACAACTGAGACCAAGCAGACAAATGTCTCACTTCACTGTGCCACATGCTTGCTGAAAAGCCCACATGCAAGAACACTTCAAATTCATGCATAAGATGTTTGAATTAGGACATGCTGAACCAGTCCCACCACTTGTTAAAGATAAAGAGTGTTGGTACCTACAGATTTTTTTTTTGTTGTTGTTTTATGTTTACCATCCTCATAAACCAAACCAGATACATGCAGTATTTGACTCTCGTGCCACTCATGAAGACACCTCTTTGAATAATGTCCTGTTGAGTGGCCCAGATATGAAGACTACACTTATCTGAGTCCTCTTGCATTTCGGCAAAGAACCTGTGGCAATCACTGCAGACATAGAGCAAATGTTCTATAGTTTTGTCATTCATGAGGATCAAGATGACTATGCCTGTTTCCTCTGGCATGAGGAGAACGAGCCCACCAAGGCTAGTCTAAATCAGCTCTCAGACAAGTCCACACAGTACCTCGTTTGGAACTTTGTGCTTCAGTTCTGCCGGTAGAGCTCGCTGACATGCTAGTTGAGGAACTTGACATTTACAAAGTGAACTGCTACACTGACAGTCGAGTAGTCTCAGGCTACATCAACACCAGTCTAAGATTTTACGTTTACATTGCTGACCGTGTTGCTCTCATCAGAAACTCATCTGATCCCAGTCAATGGTACTTTGTGAGCACTGAAAGTAATCCTGCCAATCATGGACATGATGTGCCAGCTTCACTACTAAGTTCTACAACCTGGTTTACTGGATCTGACTTTTTAAGGAAAAGTATTGGAGAGTGTCCTGTGCAACCAGACAGCTTTGAACTCATTGAGCCTGCCATAGATGCTGAAGTCTACACACAAGTTGACATTTGCAGCCAAAACTGTGACAAAATCGCTCGGCTTACAGGTTTGAACACTTTTCCAGTTGAAAACATTTAACACAAGTTATTGCCCAGCTCATTCAAAAGGTCAGATTCATTTCAAACTAGGATCTTAGGATCTTCTTGGATCTTTGCTTTTCTCCTCTTCAGAAGCAGTAACTCTGCTTCTTATCCCCTCTCAAAGCCATTCAAATATGTCAAACGTGAGTCACTTTGTGCAGATTAACATAACTGGGACTCCTGTTTTGTTGTGAGAAAGAAACGAGAATCGTCCTCCCTTCCGTTGTTCCAAACACTGTGCCCCCGAGTCAGAAAGACAGAGGCCACTTGGAATTAATAACTTAAAACTGAATAGCCGTTTAAATCAAATGACACCTCTTTCCAAATGTTGTAATATAAACAATAAACTGCAATTGATTAAAAAGTTTTTTTTTTTCCTCCCAAATTTCCTGGCTGACGTGCAGCAGCCCAAGACTGTATGGCTGCAGACCTGCAGACTCCAGCAGCCAGCTGAGCTCAGCTCAGACATATGAAGTAACATTCATGCCGTTAATGTCTGAAAGGAAATACTTTTGACAAAAACTACAGATTTTTTTTTCTGTCTATGTCCAGAGATCAAGAATCCAGTGACCAATTTTATACTTATTTACTGTAAGACTAAATAAAATGTCGACATAGAAAACCTGTATAGCCTACTTGTAGCACACAGAAAATTAACAGGAGGTATCGATAAGGAAATTGATAAAGAATTGGATTGATAAACGAAATCGATAATGATATCAATATCGATAAAATGCGATAAGCTGCAATTTACGTATGATCTGACGAGTCGAATAATTGCAGAAATAATCGCTGACTAGTCAACTCTCAAAGTAGTCGTTTGTGGTAGCTCTACTCAAAACCTCCTGAGTGAAATGAAGAAAAGATGGCTGCAGTAACCCAAACAAAGTTGGTCATTGTTCTAACTGTTCAAGGTGAGGCATTTGAAAAGAAAAAAAAACAAACTTTGAGCTTTTTTAGTGGACTGTGTTTTCATATGTCACCTCCTCTTCTCAATGTGATTTTAGACGAAGAACCGGTGCGAGAAGGAGGACGTGTGTTTTCCGCTGAAATAACTCCAGAACAAATCCAGCCCATTCTCATTCAAAAGAAACATCACATTGCCACCTCACTGGTTCAGTTCTACCATGAACATGTTGCCCACCAAGGTAGACACATCACAGAAGGAGCCATCAGGTCTGCTGGACTGTGGATCCTTAGCAGAAAAAGGTTAGTGTCAAATTTTATCAACAAATGCACACAACCTGTCGCAAGCGAAGAGGAAATGTACAACAACAAAAATGACTGGCAGACATACCAGCTGATCGTCTCCCTCAAGATCCTCCTTTCACACATGTTGGAGTGGTGTTTACCTGTTTAGTCTCACCCGAACAGTTCATATTGAGGTAGTTGAGTCCCTTTCTAAGTAATTAAGTAAATTTATTTATATAGCACTTTTCACAGACGGAGGAAGCCACAAAATGCTGCACAGAAAAGGTAGTAAAAAACACAAACAGTTATACAATCAATGCAATAAAAAGCAAATATGATGGTCATAAACAGCTCCCTCCACTGTAGATTAAAACGCTTGGAGAAACAAGTGCGTTTTGAGTTTACTCTTGAATGCATCAACAGAAGCAAGAGAGCGAATAGAAAGTGGGAGATTATTCCAGTGCAGGGCTTTTTGAAGTGGAGTAATGTGGGCCCTCCTGTTAGTCTGAGTTAGCAGCCTCACTGCAGAATTCTGGACCTGCTGCAACCAAGACAGCTCCTTCTGGTTTAGGCAAAAAAAAAAAAAAAATAGGCTGTTAGAGTCATCTAAACGCGAAGATACAAAGGCATGGGTAATCAACTCAAGATCTTTTGACACAATACTTCTAAGTTTAGATATTTTTTTCAACTGATAGAAACAATTCCTTGTCAGCTTTTTTGAGTGATGCTTAAGTGACATTTCTTTGTCAAAGATAACACAGAGGTTTCTAAGACTCGATTTAACAGACAAGCTCAGGTCACTTAAATGCTGAGCGATCCCTGGGATCGCCTCATCGTGTTCAATGACCAGCACTTAATTTTTTTGCTGAGTTTAGCTGCAAAGAGTTTAGCCATTGTTTCTACTTGAAGTTTCATAAATGCTCTCAGAAGGTTCCTGGCCATAAGAGTCCCAGCCAAGCTCTTTCATTCGGATTGCGGAACGAAATTCATTGGAGCGTGCAACGAGTTTCAGGTAAGTTCTGAAGATCTAGAGCTCCACTCCTACCTTAAGATGAGACATGTACTTGGAAGTTCAACCCACCTCACTGCTCTCATATGGGAGGGGTGCGGGAAAGAATGATCAGAGTGGCCCGATGTATTTTGGATGCTATGCTGCTGAAAGTCCACTCTCCAAACCTGACTCACGAAGTGCTTGTAACACTCATGGCAGAGGGAGCAGCCATAATGAACAGCCGTCCCTTTGTACCTGTGTCATCCGACCCTCAACAACCCGACTTGTTGACACCAAGTGCCCTTCTTACACACAAAATCAGTCCTGTATCTGCTCCAACTGGGGACTTTGATCCAAAGGACTTGTACTGTAAGCAATGGAAACAGGTGCAAAGTCTTGCCAACTCATTCTGGAAACGATCGTGAGAAGAGGATCTTGCAACCCTTCAACCAAGAACAAAATGGTAAGCAGATCAAACTTAGCCATTGGAGATGTTGTCCTCCTAAAAAGCGCTCAGGTCAAAAGAAATGAGTGGCCGACTGGTCTTATTGTGAACACTTATCCTGGTCATGATAAGAGTGCATAGATATACGAGTAATTAAAGGAGGCACTCCTAAGGTGTACACAAGGCCTGTTTCAGAGATTGTGTCATTAGTTAAGTTCAGTCATTGTCTCGCCTCAACTATGAGTGAACTTGAGGCTAGATTACCTGATATTTTAGCTTTGAGTCTGGAGAATGCTAAATCAGTAGACAGCCTTGCAGATAGTCTAAATTTAGTGCTTAAAACTACACATAAGATTGCACCTCCTCTTTTAAGGCCACGCCCTCCCAAGGCACAGTCACCTTGGTTAAATGATTACTTACTTGTGTGACCTCAGGCAGAAGGCTAGAGGTTTGGAACGGAAATGGTGTTGTTTCAAATTAGAGGTGTTCCGCTTTGTGTGGCGGGATGCTATTTTATATTATAGGCATGCACTACTGGCCACAAAGCGGGCCTATTACTCTGATTTGATCAGTAAAAACAAACATAACCCAAAGTTCTTGTTTGACACGGTAGAATTTCTTATTCACTGGCAGCCACCTGTTAGTCATTCTCCCTTTTCAGCGCAGGATTTCTTGGATTATTTTGAGAAGAATATAGACGATATTAGGCTGAACATATCTCAGCATGCCTCGGCCCAACCATTAAAACCTGCTATGGAGGTGGGTGCTACCACTGAGGTGTTACCAAGATTGACAGAATTTAATAGTATTTCATTAGGCTTGCTGATGAAACTCGTGGCGTCTACAAAAAGCACAACCTGTTTCTTTGATCCCATATCAACAAAACTGTTTATGGACCTGTGGCCCACTCTTGGGCCATCTGTGCTGGAAATTATCAATCTGTCATTAACCTCTGGATCTGTTTTAAATGTTTTAAATCTGCAGTGATTAAACCATTACTTAAGAAATCTAATCTTGACCCTAGTGTAATGAAAAATTACAGGCCGATATCAAATCTATCATTCTGTTCCAAAATTTTAGAAAGGTGGTTTCACGGCAGATCGTAGACCACCTCACTGAGAATGATCTTTTTGAGCCTGTCAGGTTTTAGCCCTGGACCTGCCCCGAATCTGGTTTTGTCCCCCAGTCTCTGTCTGTTTCCCTCTCTTTGTCCTTCTGTCTGACCCTGAATATTTATTTTCTATTTCTTCCACTTTGGTCTTGGTTTTATGATCTGTTACACTTCAGCCACGTTAAGTTCTGTTATAGTTTAGTCTCTGCTTTTTATTTAGTCATACTGTGTTATCACATTAAGTTTTGAGGATTATCTGTTACACTTCAGCCACTTATTGAGTTCTGTTCTAGTTTAGTCTTCATCCTTTACTTTCTGGTTATTCAGTCGCTGTCTTGAGCACATTTGTAAATCAGGATTTTCTGTATACTCCTGCCACATGTTGAGTTCTCATCTAGGTTAGGTCCAGCCTTTAATTTTCTGTTCTGTTCCTGCCTTTGTTTATTCTGTTACCACATTTGTATTCTAGGTATCATTATTTCCTTATTGTTTAACATTTGTTCTGTCACTGTCATATTCCTCTTTTTCCTGCTTTTGTCTGACACACCCACCTGTCACTCCACTCGTCTCACTCAGCCACGCCTTCTTTACGCCACTCGTCTCACTCAGCCACGCCTTCTTTACTCCACTCGTCTCACTCAGCCACGCCTTCTTTCCTGCACCTGCATATCATCACGCCCTGATTATCCTCTGATTTAAACCCCTTGTCTTCAACAGCTCACTGCTAGTTCGTTGTGCATTCTGCCTCGTTCCAAGCCACCTGTATCCTGTCATAGTCTGTGTTTTTGCCGTTCTCGACCTCTGCTTGTCCTTGACCACGTTTCTGCCTGAGCCTGTTAACCTGCTTCTCTGTGCCTGAACCCTGCTTGTTTTTTGACTACGTTTTTGCCTTCTCTGATACACCTGTTTGCTCGTGCTGGAACTCTGCTCGTCACTGACCACGCCGCCGCCTCTACACTGTCTGTACTGCCACATGCCTGCTTGTGACCCTGTGTATTGACCTGAGCCTGTTTTTTGGATAAAGCCTTTTCCTTAACCCACATCTGAGTCATGCATTTGTGTCCATCCGCCCGCTGTGCCTCGCCACCTCAGTCCCTGACAGAGCCCCGCTGCAGTCTGCTTTTAGGAAATATCACTCCACAGAGACAGCGCTCACTAAAGTAGTGAATCATCTTCTGCGTGAATGATCTTCTCCCTGTATGTGGCACCCCTTGGGCATATACTGCGGAGTTTTGGGATTGCCTTTCATTGTTACGCTGATGATGCTCAGTTGTACATCCCGATAACTGCGGGAAATCTCACTCCCATAAAATCCCTGGAGGACTGTCTTCTATCAGTGAGAAGTTGGATGTCTTCCTGCTTTTAAACTATGATAAGATTGAAATGATGGTTCTTGGTCCAGCAAGACATCGGCATCAGTTTGACCAGCTGGCGCTCAGCCTGGGTTCGTGTGTCATACATCATACGGACAAAATGAGGAACCTTGGGGTAATTTTTGATCCCACGTTGTCTTTTGACCTCCACATCAGGGATGTTACTAGGACTGCTTTTTTCCATCTGCGAAATATAGCGAGGATCCGCCCCATCCTGTCTATGGCTGATGCTGAGACCCTGATTCATGCTTTTGTTTTTTTCTAGACTAGATTATTGTAATGTTCTATTTTCAGGGTTACCGCAGTCCAGCATCAAGGGTCTTCAGCTGGTTCAGAACGCTGCCGCCAGACTTCTGACACGTAGCAGAAGGTCTGAACATATCACACCCATTTTGGCATCTTTGCACTGGCTCCCTGTCTCTGTGAGAACAGATTTTAAGGTTTTGTTATTGGCTTATAAGGTTGTTCATGGACTGGGACCATCTTATCTGGCTGATCTGATGGAACTTTACATGCCAGTCCAGGCTTTGCGGTCGCAAGATGCGGGACTTCTGTGTTCCCAGGGTGAAGAAGAAGTCAGCGGGTCAAAGAGCCTTTTCATATCATGCACCCACCCTGTGGAACAGTCTTCCTGCGACTGTGAGGCAGTCAGAGTCCGTGGACATTTTTAAGTCTAGACTGAAAACCTATTTTTATTCTCTTTCTTATGAATAGTTTTTCATTTTTTTTGTCAGTTTTATTCTTCTGTTTTTAATTATGTATTTTTTTTTCCATTTTTAATTATTTAAATTTTATGTTGAATTGTTTCATGTAAGGCGCATTGAGACGGCTTTTGCTGTGATTTGGCCCATTATAAGCTAATTAAATTAAATTAGTTAAAGGTTCATAGTGGTATAGCAGCATACCAGGTGGGGAGTGTACTGCCCCCTTGTGGGAAAAGTTGTTTGCAGGTTGAGTTTTATGTTTTTAGACTGGGATGAGCCACTGTAGTGCTCCTGTGTGCGAATTTGCGAAACATTGGATGGTAGGGGAACGTTCCGCCCTTTTCGCCTCTGGGTTCCGCCCTTTTTGTCTCTGATTGGCGAGAAGATTAGCAGCAGTTGAAGTCTGTTTTGAAACGTTATCTGATGCTCGTACAGGGCAGACTGACTGACTGACAGCTGAGCAGAGAGAAATATTTTACAAGTGGTAATGTTTTAAGCTAAGTGGTAAATATATCTGCAAAATAACTGGAAGGCTGTACTTAAATATTGCAGGTGAACATTTTAACAATGGCTGCCCACCATATCTTGAATATGTGCACGACCCTTTCAAGGCTTTAAAAATGTTACTGAATCAATCATCAGTACATGTAGAGCAAAAATGGAGACATGGAAGGGTTTGAAAGAAGTATGTGCAATATCAAGTGCATAGTGCGATTTGTCACATGACCAGAGCTGTTTATGGCACAGACAGAATCAAATTGTTACACCTATGCTCTCAATCAAACCTTAGGAAGTTTTATTAAAATAAACATAACATCAAGATGGGCAAATTTTCCAGAATTTACAATTTTCTCTGTGCAATCATCAAAATATGAACATATCACTCAGAAATGTTACTATGACTTTGTCCCAGCTCAATTCAACACACTCAAATCAAAATCATAAACATACCTCCCCCCCACCGCCACCCCAGTGGGCCTAACATGTCAGAATAGTCCAATATTTACACATTTTACAGTACCACCACTTTCTCGCCTTCGCCCCAATGGACCTTACATACTGCAATATAGATCTATATTGCACACACTCCCCACACACACCTCATCCACCATTCACCACCCCATTGTACCCACCCCACCCCAGTGGACCAAACATACTGTCATAGTACAATTCTAGGGTATGGTTAATATTTTGAAGTAAATATGTAGAACTGATCAAGGACAAAGTATTCAAAACATCTCTGGCTGAAATGTGTTAAAATACTGAGGACTACACAAAGCAATGTGTCAATTGCCCATGAAAAACCCTGATAATACATTATCCCACCGCTCACTATTGTGACCAACCATTAAAAAAAAACAACAAAACTTTCACCTGCTTTACCATGAAAATTAAAAAAAAAAAATAATTGATCATTTCAAAGGGGTACTAATGGCACATGATTTACATATTTTCATGTTTGGGGAAAAAATTGGGATTAAATGGGTTAATGATGTGACGTAATAACGAGGTGAGTGTAGTAAGATACACTGGGTCACCAGAAACTTTTTCAAGGCATCATTCAGGAAGAAACCAACGGTCTATAAGGGAAATAAGGCATGAGCATGAATACAGTGGTCCCTCATTTATCGCGGGAGTTACATTCTAAAAATAACCCGCAATAGGCGAAATCCGCAAAGTAGTCAGCGTTAGTTTTTACAATTATTATAGATGTTTTAAGGCTGTAAAACCCCTCACTACACACTTCATACACTTTTCTCAAACAGGCATCAACATTTTCTCATTTTTCTCTCGTGTGTAAACACTCTTAAAGTTCAAACCTTAGTAGAAAAATAAGTCCAGTATTATGGAATGAAACCAAAGATCAAAACCTGTTTTCAGGCCCAAACATTTGTTTGAGAAATAAAAATAGAACATTTTCCTCTAAATAATTATGATGGCTTTAAGAACTAACAAATTTAATTTTAACGATCAACCTACGAGGTTGGATACATAAGAAATTATTAATAGTGACTCACCAGTATTTCACAGTTCCTCTGATTGTGCCTCTTCGTCCTGGCGCCGATCCGTTGTAGCGTCTTTTTCCACTGAGGGACACCTCGGTACAGGTGTCTTTTTCTGAGTGAAGATCACAGTTGTGGGTAGTTGTTGGCGCTCTTTTTTCTTCTGGGCGAGAAGATTATAAACAGGCACACGCAGAACACAATGCGCGTGCTCTTTCTTCGCTCACTGCCTCCGGTGTTACCGTTCCGGGACGGATGCGGGACCCGCAAAGAATCCAAGTCATTAAAAAGATACAAACCTCTCTCAGTGGCCACTGAGCTCTGCGGCTGCTGTTACCGAGACCATGCAGCACTGCGGATTTTTCCGCAAGAATTCTATCCTTGTGGGCTGCTGGAGTGCTCTGCATCAAAACAGTGAGCATAGTCTCTGGACCTGTTACCAGATTTTGGCCGCAACTCCACACAGCAGACGGGGGGTGGTGTGAGTGGCCCGCTGCGGCACTTACTGAGCCCGCAGACTCGATAAGCACATCGGAGGCAGTGAGAGCAATCGCGGTGATGCTGACCGGTGCCGTGACCGGCCCGCCTGATAAGGATGCAGAACACAATGCGCTGTTTAAAAAAAAAAAAAGAAGCATGCAAAATTGCACAAAAAAAAAAATCTACGAAACTGCAAGGCCACGAAAGGTGAACCGCGTTATAGCGAGGGACCACTGTAATGGAACCACTTTGTAACATTTTATTACTAGATAGTAGAATTCTAATGTCAAAAAGAAAAAGAAAAACAGATGCTTGCATTTATTTTGCATTTCTCCTTCCTCATTCAGAGGAAGGAGAGTTGTGGGTTTGAGCCAGGTTTCACATAAGCCAATCCAACCCTGTTTCATGGCAAGTCGTGATTCAGGCGCACGAAATATACAGTGAGGAAAATAAGTACCCATCCATCATCCCTTCAGTACGGTGCAGTCGCCCTGTCCCTTTTGCAAAAAAGCACCCCCAGAGTATGATTTTTCCACCCCCCATGCTTCACGGTTGGAATGGTTTTCTTGGGGTTGTTCTCATCCTCTAAACATGGTAAGAGGAGTTGATTCCAAAAAGCTCTATTCTGGTCTCATCTGACCACATGACCTTCTCCCATGCCTCCTCTGAATCATCCAGATGGTCACTGGTGAACTTCAAATGGGCCTGGACATGTGCTGGCTTGAGCAGGGGGGCCTTGCTGCCCTGCAGGATTTTAAACCATGACGGCATCATGTGTTACTAATGTAATCTTTGTGACTGTGGTCCCAGCTCTCTTCAGGTCATTGACCAGGTCCCCCTGTGTAGTTCTGAGCTTTCTCAGAATCATCCTTACCCCACAAAGTGAGATCTTGCATGGATTCCCAGACTGAGGGAGATTGACAGTCATCTTGTGTTTCTTTCACTTTCTAATAAATAATTATAACAGTTGTTGTCTTCTACCAAGCTGCTTGCCTGTTGTCCTGTCGTCCATCCCAGCCTTGTGCAGGTCTACAGTTTTGTCCCTGGTGTCCTTAGACAGCTCTTTGATCTTGGCTATGGTGGACAGGTTGGAGTGTGATTGATTGAGTGTGTGAACAGGTGTCTTTTATACAGGTAACAAGTTCAAACAGGTGCAATTAATACAGGCAGCATCTACCAACTGTAAATTAATTGTACAAGTGTCAGTCACAACGGCCAGATACACGTATCACCGTAACCACTCGTGAAGCGTGCACTCACATGTTCCCAAGCCCATTTATTGTGGATTTGGCTGATTCAAACCTAGCATTTAAGGCAGAGCATATGTGTGAACAAAACAGCAAGGTATATCAACTGCAGAGGACAAAGGCCACAGAAATAGTAACTATGGTTGTATCTGACACGACAGGCTGTGGAGTAAAAACAGCCTGGTGGGTGTTGTCATTTGTTACTTCCTCAAGAGTTACAGCTTGCCAGTGAATGTGATGCGATCCATTTTGGAGGACACACTTGAAAGAATTTGTGGTTCATGCATCATGTATTGCCTTCAATGGGCAGTTCATGAAACCTCTGAGGTAGAGTATGTCTGGAAAGCCACTGACGTTGCTGCACCTGCATAAACAGTACTGGATGGAGGTCACCAAAATGTCAAAAGCAGAAATTTTTGGTGAAATGAAGAGTGCAGGCCTGGTCACTAAAGCAGACATATTATTACAGTGGATCCAAACAACTACCCATGATGGCAGGTCTTTCCAGACATTGGTTGTGGGAAGAAAATACAAGGATCCTCTGTCTATGACCAGCAAAAAACAACAAAAAAAAAAAAACAAAAGACTTGGACAAAGGAAGCCAGATTTTACCAGAAGTAGATGAGATGTCAAAAGATGATCATGAACAGAATATTGAAGCCATTCTACACCAAGAAGATGATGCTGGTGCAATAGAAGTAATCGCGATGATGTCACGCGCCGGGCGGGGCCACACCGGTTAGCAGAAAACTCTTAATGCAGCCACTGACTGTGTGCATTCGGTGATCCATCACATGCTGACAGATTAGCGCCGTGCATAAAAAACACATCACATCCAGATGGATGACAGTCTGTTTGAAAAATTTTCATTTTGCAGCATTTATTCTCAAGGATCAGATGTGGTTTGGCTCAGAATTGTGTCCAGTACAGGTGGAAGATGGATCACATGAACTCACCCTGTGTTCCAGTAGAAATTGATGGTTCCAACTCATCACATTCAAAACAAACCTCCTGTTGGGTTTGCACCCTGTTTTCAAAGCAGGATAAGGCACTTATGCAAAATGAAAAATAGTTTGCTCAATCATGAAGAATGCAGACAACAAGTCTTTCTTTCTAAAACCTCCTCTTCTCACTAAGAGGAAAAATAATATAAGCATAAACTATAAGAAAATAAATAATAATAATATAAGCATAAACTAAAGAAAATAAATGATAAGAGTATGAACTATATAAAATCCTTGACATAATCCTCCCTGTTTATCGTTTAATTACATAAGTTTGTCATGTCCAAAACACACTTCAATAGCAAATTTGTCCACTTTAACCACTTGTCTTATTACATTTTCAGCTAAAGCTTCATAGGCTAAGAGTGTGTTAACTCATCACGTCAACAGTTCAAGCTTGAACTGGAGTTGTGAGCTTTTCAATATCATCATAATTCTCAACACAGTCATTATAGTTTTCTCCACTAAGGTCTGACTGTTTCAATGCTTGATATTTTGGCATAGTTTGTTGGAAAGATAGATTACACTGTACAAATGTATTTGACACCATTTTGCCAACCATTGTTTTGATACAAGGGATCACACAACACATGCAAAGTCCAATCAGAATTAGGACTATAATAACTGGTGTCACCATTTTCAGTTGTAACTGCCAACATGGTCCTGAAGTCAACCAGGACCAGGGATTCCACCGGTTCACGGCTAGGGTGTCTTTATGCATTGCATCACGAAGTTTATTCAGCTCTTCCAATGCGTCCTGCACATCCACTGAATGAATGGAGTCTGGGATGAAAGTACAGCATGTTGTGTTCAGCAGAACACAAACTCCTCCCTGTGAACCAGTAAGCAAGTCTAAAACCATGCGATTTTGCATCACCATGGTACGTAAAGCATCTATTTCAGTATTATGAGCTGCTACTATTTTCTCAGTTACATTCTCTCAAAAATTCTTGAAAGGGTAGTTGTAAAACAGCTAACTGATCATCTGCAGAGGAATGGTCTATTTGAAGAGTTTCAGTCAGGTTTTAGAATTCATCATAGTACAGAAACAGCATTAGTGAAGGTTACAAATGATCTTATGGCCTCGGACAGTGGACTCATCTCTGTGCTTGTTCTGTTAGACCTCAGTGCTGCTTTTGATACTGTTGACCATAAAATTTTATTACAGAGATTAGAGCATGCCATAGGTATTAAAGGCACTGCGCTGCAGTGGTTTGAATCATATTTGTCTAATAGATTACAATTTATTCATGTACATGGGGAATCTTCTTCACAGACTAGGGTTAATTATGGAGTTCCACAAGGTTCTGTGCTAGGACCAATTTTATTCACTTTATACATGCTTCCCTTAGGTAGCATTATTAGACGGTATTGCTTAAATTTTCATTGTTACGCAGATGATACCCAGCTTTATCTATCCATGAAGCCAGAGGACACACACCAATTAGCTAAACTGCAGGATTGTCTTACAGACATAAAGACATGGATGACCTCTAATTTCCTGCTTTTAAACTCAGATAAAACTGAAGTTATTGTACTTGGCCCCACAAATCTTAGAAACATGGTGTCTAACCAGATCCTTACTCTGGATGGCATTGCCCTGGCCTCTAGTAATACTGTGAGAAATCTTGGAGTCATTTTTGATCAGGATATGTCTTTCAAAGCGCATATTAAACAAATATGTAGGACTGCTTTTTTGCATTTACGCAATATCTCTAAAATCAGAAAGGTCTTGTCTCAGAGTAATGCTGAAAAACTAATTCATGCATTTATTTCCTCTAGGCTGGACTATTGTAATTCATTATTATCAGGTTGTCCTAAAAGTTCCCTGAAAAGCCTTCAGTTAATTCAAAATGCTGCAGCTAGAGTAATAACGGGGACTAGAAGGAGATAGCATATCTCACCCATACTGGCCTCTCTTCATTAGCTTCCTGTTAATTCTAGAATAGAATTTAAAATTCTTCTTCTTACTTATAAGGTTTTGAATAATCAGGTCCCATCTTATCTTAGGGACCTCGTAGTACCATATCACCCCAATAGAGCGCTTCGCTCTCAGACTGCAGGCTTACTTGTAGTTCCTAGGGTTTGTAAGAGTAGAATGGGAGGCAGAGCCTTCAGCTTTCAGGCTCCTCTCCTGTGGAACCAGCTCCCAATTCAGATCAGGGAGACAGACACCCTCTCTACTTTTAAGATAGGCTTAAAACTTTCCTTTTTGCTAAAGCTTATAGTTAGGGCTGGATCAGGTGACCCTGAACCATCCCTTAGTTATGCTGCTATAGACGTAGACTGCTGGGGGGTTCCCATGATGCACTGTTTCTTTCTCTTTTTGCTCTGTATGCACCACTCTGCATTTAATCATTAGTGATCGATCTCTGCTCCCTCCACAGCATGTCTTTTTCCTGGTTCTCTCCCTCAGCCCCAACCAGTCCCAGCAGAAGACTGCCCCTCCCTGAGCCTGGTTCTGCTGGAGGTTTCTTCCTGTTAAAAGGGAGTTTTTCCTTCCCACTGTA